>NC_058120.1:28091337-28113837 GCF_914725855.1 Thunnus albacares | reverse complement strand
ATGGACAGCAGCTCGCTGTCATCACTAACAGAGAAATATCCCATCAGCTCAGGTCAAACAACGTCCGACAGGTGCAGCAGCGTTGAGTCAGTCGGCGTTCCCGCTTCATCCTGAAGCTGCAGCCAGATGTGGAAAAACTGGAGATTCATGACTCGAACTGTGACAGAAACATCATTTTCATCAGATTTATAAAGCTGTGTGTACTAGGGGTGTGTCCGAATACAAATACGTTATTCGGTAGAGCACAAATAGTGATTTTTATACGAATATTTGTTTCATACAAATATTTTAAAAATTATTTGTTGGGGGTGTTCCCCAGAGATAAAGCTGAGCTACTGACACAAGCAAAGTGCTCTCAAGGGACTCTCCATAACCTGTTGTTCCCCTTCTCCTTTCCACAAAGTTAGGTTGTAAAAAATAGGCAACAGCGCAGTCGTCTATGATCTGGGAGACTCCAGTTCAAGACCCAATGTGGGGACCTCCTTCATAACTTAGTTTATTCATGAACACTTATTGTAACACTTTAATTTTCTAAAAATAAAAACAAAAACAGGATTTTTAAGCCTCTTTCCACTTTTATTCAAATACAAATACAGATACAAATAATGTTGCTGCCTCAACAAATACAGATACAAATACAAATACTGGGCTCTCTGCACATCCCTAGTGTGTACACATGACTCATTCATCCTCAGTCATTGTGGAACTCGATGTCTTATTTCTACTCCCACAATTAGCTGTAAATATTATAGCTAATATCCATTCTGAGCTTCTGTAGAAACACGGCGGTGCAACATGGCGGCCTCCGTGGATATAAAGACTCACTGTAAGGCAACAAAAACGCAATGATTCTTATTTTCAGGTGATTATATAAGAATTAAAACATACTTATGAATATTATATTCTGTTTCTGCCTCTAAATTCTACAAACTGCGCCTTTAAGTCTGAGTTTAACACCTGGACGTACCTGCAGGATTTATGACATCACAGCTAGTTCGTAGCCAATCCTGGACTAGTATTCAACTTACACGATGTGATGTGACTATTTACAGATTCAGAGATTCTGTATTTTTATGTAGAAGGAGGAGATGGTGTTTAAAGGACTTTTAACTACTGCAGGTAGTGTATATATTAAAGATGATGCAGAGATCCCAGTATTTGTATTTGTATCTGTATTTGTTGAGGCAGCAGAATTATTTGTATTTGTATTCGAATAAAAGTGGAAAAAGGCTTAAAAATCCTCTTTTTTTTTGTTTGTTTTTATTAAGCTTATAATTTTAGAAAATTAAAGATGAAAATTAAAGTGATGTCGAAATTAAGAAATATGCGTCATGTAGCGGGTGGATGTGACTCCCTTCATTGAGACCTGCTGATAGACATAACAGCGGAGCGGAAACAAATAATTTTAAAAATATTTGTATGAGACAAATATTCGTAAAAACCCCACTATTTGTGCTTTGCATTCAGGCACACCCCAATTATATATATATATATATATATATATATTTTATAAGGCGCCTTTCTAGTCATGCAACCAATCAAAGTGCTCTATAAGACATGCCAACATTCACACACACTTACACAGTGATGGCACAGCCTTTGGGAGTAATTTAAGGTTCCGTATCCTGTCCGTACCTGCAGGTCGTTTATTTAACCACATCACACACAAATAATTATTCCAAGCGAAGGATTTTTATACATCTTAAAACATCACTCAGCAGCAGGATCTACAGGCGGCTGCGATGCACAGAGAAAGAAACACAGCGATGCACCAACAAGACAGAGAAGAAGAAGAAGATGTGTTTTATGAGGAAGGAAATGGATCCAACACATTTGTAGACACACACACACACACACACAGGCGGTGAGTTTTGGGGGGAGTAACAGTGAGTGTAAACAGCGGCTGTAAGTTTAGAAATGTGTCTTTGATTGATATTTTACAGATCGCTGTGTAGACACATAAAAAAAATCACACAATCAGTACAGTTTGTAATCAACCTAAACAAACTGTCTCTCAGCTTATTTATACATCTCCACGTTATTATATAACCCTCAGATCACTCTAGGAAAACACGCTGGTAGACGTCTGCGTGAGATGAACACATTCTAGTTTTATGATAAAGATAATATAATATATATATGTGTGAGAAATGATGTATTCCGCCTACAACCTCTGCCAGTCACATTTGTTCAAAAATCATTTTGTTTCTTATTATATAAATGTAATTTCCAGGAAACACTGACTTTGCTCAGCTACAGAGAGTCTGTCGTAAGAGTGTTTTGTTTTGCCGAGGATGATGATGATGTGAGTCTCCTTCACAAGACAATACAAAGTTAGAAGTCTGTCAAATTAAGTTTAAAAAACTCTTTTCCGACATGTTTGTTTCAGCTGTAATATCTGTCTTTATTAATGAGAAAAGAATAATAGAAGAATAGAATAGAAGAATAGAAGAATAATGTTAATAAAGTTTACATCAGACGCAGACGTTGAAGTCATGAAGACACCTGAACGCAGTGAGATGATAATGTTTCAGAGGAGGAAGAACCTGACAGTCGACACATATCTGTTCACTGACACACACACACACACACACACACACACACACACACTGAGACACACAAACACAAAGCTCTCATTCATAAAAGAGAAAACATCTTCTTCCTCTTCTTCGACTCGTTGGGAAAGTAACTCACCTGGAACAAGGACCTGTCACACACACACATCAACACACACACACACACACACACACACACACACACAGAGTGTAGAGTCTCTATCAGTTCAAGACAGGTATGTCCTGACACACACACACATAGTTGGCAGAAAGACAAAGTACAACACTATAGCAGTATGTGGTATGTGTGTGTGTGTGTGTATGTGTGTGTGTGTGTGCCTGGGGTTAACATCCTCACATATTAACACAAATCCTCTAAATTAAAGGCCAAAATCTGCTGTTACGCTCTATAACGACACATAGAAGAGTTTTCTGATCATGTGACTCTATCATTAATAACCAGCAGGATGACGCTGTGGTTAAAGTCTGATTAGGTTTGGAAAAACATTGCGGTTTGGATTAAAATCATTACTCAGTACTCAACAGATTTGTCATTTCTCTCCTGTAACATCATCAGACTCATAGTGGACAGTTTGTTTATTTTAAGGGTGAAAATTAATGCAGCAGAACCGGAGATATCATCTGTTTTATCCCACACATTCTTCTTCTTCTTCTTCTCTTTCTTGTCAAAACCCGGCGCCTCCATTACCCACAATGCAACTCGACCACCAGCAGCAGTTGAGTGGGAGATTCAGAGGAGACCTTGGACAGACCTGCGAGGAGAAGATCACATGGTTGACGAGGGCGGCCGAGCTAATGCTAAGCTAATCTGTTACCATGGTTACTACATGGTTTCTTCTCTCCTTTCTTCCTTTCTCTTTGTTTATTTATTCTGCCGTTGTTCCTTCCTGGCTTTCTGTCTTTATTTGCCATCTTTCTTTCCCTTCTCTCTCCATTTTTACTTCCCCTCCTCCCTCTTCCTTCCATCCTCTCTCTCCATTCTTTATTTTTCTCCTCTTCCCTTTCCTCCCTCCTTCTCTCTCCACACTTTATTCTTTCTTTTTCATTTCTCTGTCTTCCACATCTCTTTTTCCTCTTTTTGTCCTCCTCTGACAGTTGACCTTTGACCTTTGTTGTCTCACAGTAAGGGTGTGTTTGTTTCGCTGGCCGGCGCTGTCATGTTTCACAACAGCAGCTTTTTTTTTTTTTCAGCCTGACGCCTCCGACGCTGCGACGACACGCGGTCATGAAATCTGAGAAATTAATCAGAGCTATTGTTCTTTGACTGTGTGTGTGTGTGTGTGTGTGTGTGTGTGTGTGTGTGTGTGTACAGTGTGTGTGTGTGTATGTGTGTGTTTACATGCTATCAGTTTTCTCTCTGTTTGAGTTTGTTTATACTGTGTTTTCTATCTCTCAGAACAACAGAACAACTAAACAAGTGCTCTTTGTTTGTGTGTGTGTGTGTGTGTGTGTGTGTGTGTTGTGTGTATTTTCATACTTTGCTGCCCTAAGTACGGTACTTGTGTTTTCTTTTGTGTAAACAAAAGCAAAACAAGCGCTCCCCTCAGGATTCAGACTGTTTGTTTTCTGAAGTTTTTTTTTCTATTTAAACAAAACAAACATCTCTGTGAGTTTTTGGTAAAAGTATGAAAAAAAAGTAGAATTTTCTTTTCTTTTTTCTATTAAATGACAAAAACAATGAACAGAAAACAAACAAAACAATATACACAATACAAAACAACAAATATCACATGAAGATGCAACATCACACGTCTACACATCACACATTATCTAAAACCACCTGAATAAACAACAACATATGAACGGACATCAATATCATCATTATATAAAACAACGCAAAACAAATATATCAACTGTTACATCCATCCATCTATCCATCCGTCCATCCATCTGTCCATCTATCCATCATCCATCTATCTATCCATCCATCTATCATCCATCTATCCATCCATCCATCCATCTATCCATCCGTCCGTCCATCCAGCCATCCATCCGTCCGTTCGTCCGTCCGTCCATCCATCTCTCCATCCATCTCTCCATCCATCCATCTATCCATTCATCCATCTATCTATCCATCCGTCCATCCATCCATCCATCCATCCATCCATCCATCCATTCATCCATCTATCTATCCATCCATCTATCATCCATCTATCCATCCATCCATCCATCTATCATCCATCCATCCATCTATCCATCCGTCCGTCCATCCAGCCATCCATCCGTCCGTTCGTCCGTCCGTCCATCCATCTCTTCATCCATCTCTCCATCCATCTATCCGTCCATCCATCCATCCATCCATCCAGGACCGTCACGCAGTGGCATCAGACTGGGTGAAGTAACCCTGGCAACGTCCTCCGGCTCCTCCTGGGGGATCCTGAGACGTTCCCAGAAGACATCCTGTATATAATCCTCCCGGCTGGAGCTTCAGAGGGAGAATCCTCCAAAGATCACAACTCAAAGACATTCAGTTTGCTTCCATAAACATCAGCAAATATTCACATTTGAGAAGCTAGAATCAGAGAATTTAGATATTTTTCTCAAAAAATGACTCCAAACAATAATCAGTTATCAAAATAGTTACAGATCAATGTAATAGTTGGCAACTAATTGATTTATTGACTAGTTGTGAATATGTGGTTGTCTACAAGACGACCCTCACTTTGTGAAACGTAGTTTTCAGCTAGAGAGACAGACAGAGTCAGGATGTCAGAAAATATATAAAATACATAAAAAAAATACATAAAAACAGCAGACAGATCATTTAACATCCGCACATTTCATCATAATGTCCAGTAGTTGTTGAGATATCTGAATCTGGACCAAACTGTCAGACAGATAGTGTGACTTTTAGTTTTCCTGCAGCATCTCCGGTTCGTTCGTTTCATCTTTTATTCTCACACACGCGATTTCATCTGTGTGGAGTTTTGTCTGTGAAGCGTTGAACTTCCAGCAAATGCGGGATGACACGCTCGTTCTCCGGTTACACAAACTCCTCTGAAACTCAACCTCAGCCCGTCTGTTTACATATTTCCCCGCACTAAGTACATGTGTGTGTTCTTTCTCTGGCCACAACAAAACAAGCGCTCCCTTGACTTCTCTGTGTCTATTGACATACCTCCTCCCTCTAATTTACCAGTGTGTGTATGTGTGTGTGTGTGTGTGTGTGTGTGTGTGTGTGTGTGTGTGTTTCTAAAAAAACTAAGCGCTCCCTCCCGGTTCCCGCCGTGTGTGTACCTGTCAGCCCCGGCCGGCTTGTTTACATACTTTGCGGCTCTAAGTACATGTGTATGTTTTCACAGTGTTTCCTTTCTTTGGGTACAACAAAACAAGCGCTCCTCTCTTGAACATGACAGCTCGCTCTAAAGCTAATGTCGCCCTCAGGGGCCAAAGAGGAGGAGGAGGAGGAGGAGGAGGAGGAGAAGGAGGAGATGATTCATAACGACCTGCCATCCTGTCAACACACACACACACACACACTCACACACACACACATACACATACACACAGCCTGCAGGGACAATAGGTGCTGTTGCTTTTAAGGGTGAGTCCAACCTGGATCGTCTTACGTTCCTCCTCTCTCTCTCTCTTCAAGTCATTTGTACTCCCCCTCTCCTCCCCTCTCCTCCCCCACCTCCATCATTAACAGCTAAAGTTACTTTCCCCCCTTCACCTCACCGCCTCCTCCTCCTCCTCCTCCTCCCTCCCTCCAAGCTAAACACACTCATCACTGTCTTATATGTGTGTGTCCATAGGTATGTGTACGTGTGTGTTACCACCATGCTGCCGTTTGTCTGCAAAAGCCTCCTTAAACCTGCATTAACTGATGTTTAGTTTTCATCAGAAACATGTAGTGAACAGACATATCATCAGCTTTACAGTTGATATGTTGAACTTGTTAGCAAACAGTTGCTTTATTTCCACATCCAGCAGTTACGGAGCAACATTATCATTCATGTGGAGTCGTGTTTCTGCCCACCTGGTGAATGTAAGTCCAATATTCACTCTCTTTTAGCTTCTGTTTTTGCTCTCTAACAACTCCTGAGGGAAATATCTGGCTCTTTAGCTGCTAAATGCTCCACCATGTTCACCAGCTAGTCTACAGCTAGCTGTGTCTGTTTGGTGCTGAAGCAGGTAGTGTACAGTGACTTTTTGGAGCTTTTTCTCTAAAAAAAAACGATGCTATGAGAGCGCTGAGAGCGAACCAGAACAGTAAAGTCGCAGCCGGACAGATAAACAATGAGCTGAAACTCACTATAAAGCTCCGTGAAGCCGAGAGGAGCTGCAGAGTCACTGATAATTCTCTGTAGGTTCATCACTACGAGCCACAACCAGCACATTTACACACTGACAGACCAGACTGTGGAGTTTCAAGAAAATATTCATTACAGCCGCTTCAAGATGAAATATTTCAAAGTTGAACCGGGTTCAACGTTTGCTGCAACACAATGCAACATTCTTGATGGATTACACTGTCTGAAGATGCTCAATCATCCAAGTCACGACTGTTGTCTTTGACTGTTTACCTCACGATCCTTGCAGTGAAAGATAATTCATAGTCATTTTAACTTTCCAGAGTAGTAAAATGACTCTTGAGTATTATGACCCTCTGTTCATTGTTTTAGGTTAGGGTCTAATAAACGTTAATGTACTGGTGTCTTAAACAACACGCCTCCATCTGCAGCTCCCTGCTTAGTGACGGAGGACAAAATACACAATACACAGTCCTGCCAATGGTTTCACGCCAGTCTAATGATCTACAGTTGCCAAGAAATGCAGAGAAGATTAAGACTGTTGGCTCATAAACACATAGATGTTAATGAAGCAGGATTCAGAACACGTTAAAAATCAGCTTTGCAAATGTTTTATAAGGAATGAAATGAATTCAACCTCAAAGATTCAGACACGAGAGAGAAAGACTGAAGGTAAATAAAACACAGAAACTCCACAGGACACTTTTAGATAAAGTCTCTGAGTATTCACCTTCCACTTCCAAAGCTGAATAAATCATTTCAAACCCAGTAAATTACCTGAAATGTTTTGCAGCAGAGCTGAAAAGGTGTTTATTCTCATGACAAGTTGAGAGATCATTTCACAGGACGGTGACAACATGCTGTTTAACCTGCAGGTATCTTTAGGTGATTCAAGGTTTCAGATCAGCTCCTCTCACTTCTTCACCTCCACCCCTCCAACCCCCCGACCCCCCTAACAACCCCCACCCCTCCCACCCCTCGACCCCTGCACCCCCACCCACCCCCCCCCCCCCCCCCCCCGCTCTGTAAACAGCAGTTTGGTGGGAAAGTTTTCTCCATCCGTCTCTCTTCCTGTCAGTAAGATGAGACGAGGCGGCTGCTGATCAATCTTCTGCTGCTGCTGCTACTGAGAACACCTCAAACTACACCTGTCTACATAAAACTACACCTGTCTACATAAAACTACACCAGTCTAAATAAAACTACACCTGTCTAAATAAAACTACACCTGTCTACATAAAACTACACCTGTCTACATAAAACTACACCAGTCTAAAGAAAACTACACCTGTCTACATAAAACTACACCTGTCTACATAAAACTACATCTGTCTACATAAAACTACACCTGTCTACATAAAACTACACCAGTCTAAAGAAAACTACACCAGTCTAAAGAAAACTACACCTGTCTACATAAAACTACACCTGTCTATATAAAACTACACCTGTCTACATAAAACTACACCCGTCTACATAAAACTACACCAGTCTAAAGAAAACTACACCTGTCTGCATAAAACTACACCAGTCTAAAGAAAACTACACCTGTCTACATAAAACTACACCTGTCTACATAAAACTACACCAGTCTAAAGAAAACTACACCTGTCTACATAAAACTACATCTGTCTGCATAAAACTACACCTGTCTACATAAAACTACACCTGTCTACATAAAACTACACCAGTCTAAAGAAAACTACACCTGTCTACATAAAACTACACCTGTCTATATAAAACTACACCTGTCTACATAAAACTACACCCGTCTACATAAAACTACACCAGTCTAAAGAAAACTACACCTGTCTGCATAAAACTACACCAGTCTAAAGAAAACTACACCTGTCTACATAAAACTACACCCGTCTACATAAAACTACACCTGTCTACATAAAACTACACCTGTCTAAATAAAACAACACCCGTCTACATAAAACTACACTTGTCTAAATAAAACTACACCAGTCTAAATAAAACTACACCAGTCTAAATAAAACTACACCCGTCTACATAAAACTACACCAGTCTAAATAAAACTACACCCGTCTACATAAAACTACACCCGTCTAAATAAAACTACACCCGTCTAAATAAAACTACACCTGTCTACATAAAACTACACTTGTCTAAATAAAACTACACCAGTCTAAATAAAACTACACCTGTCTACATAAAACTACACATGTCTAAATAAAACTACACCAGTCTACATAAAACTACACCCGTCTACATAAAACTACACATGTCTAAATAAAACTACACCTGTCTGCATAAAACTACACCTGTCTGCATAAAACTACACCGGTCTAAATAAAACTACACCAGTCTAAATAAAACTACACCTGTCTACATAAAACTACACATGTCTAAATAAAACTACACCTGTCTGCATAAAACTACACCTGTCTGCATAAAACTACACCGGTCTAAATAAAACTACACAAGTCTAAATAAAACTACACCTGTCTACATAAAACTACACCTGTCTAAATAAAACTACACCTGTCTGCATAAAACTACACCGGTCTAAATAAAACTACACAAGTCTAAATAAAACTACACCCGTCTACATAAAACTACACATGTCTAAATAAAACTACACCTGTCTGCATAAAACTACACCTGTCTAAATAAAACTACACCTGTCTACATAAAACTACACCTGTCTACATAAAACTACACATGTCTAAATAAAACTACACCAGTCTAAATAAAACTACACAAGTCTAAATAAAACTACACCCGTCTACATAAAACTACACTCGTCTAAATAAAACTACACCTGTCTGCATAAAACTACACCGGTCTAAATAAAACTACACCAGTCTAAATAAAACTACACCTGTCTACATAAAACTACACATGTCTAAATAAAACTACACCTGTCTGCATAAAACTACACCAGTCTAAATAAAACTACACCTGTCTGCATAAAACTACACCGGTCTAAATAAAACTACACAAGTCTAAATAAAACTACACCTGTCTAAATAAAACTACACCTGTCTAAACAAAACTACATCTGTCCAAAAATCAAACTACACCTTTAAAAAAAACTATACCTGTCCAAAAAACAAACTACACCTGTCCACATGTCAAAAAGAAACTACACCTGAGAGCTGTAATACAAACAAACTAATATCTTGGTAAAGTCCATTCAGTAGCTTTTCTGGACCTTTCTGTCATGTCTCACCGTCTTCCTCAGCAGACGGACTTTGCCTGTTTGTCATAAAACTGTAGATGTTCAAATGTCCATTTTCCATTTCGTCCATGTTGGTGTTAAATTTTGATTAAAAGTTAAAGTTTTACTGTTTTCAGTGAGAATCAACAATGATAAGCAGTTAGCTTCATGCTAACAAGCTACTTGCTAATGATGGAAAACCAACCAGTCGACCTAGTTTGAACCAGTCGAGTCATTTTAACTGTAAAACAGTCAGTTCTGTTTCCTCCAGGTTTGGTTTTTAGGCTCAGTCGCCTCCTTGGTGTGAACCTTCAGGTGTTTGTGTGTCTCAGGTCATGTTGGTGTCAGCTCAGCCAGGTGCTGCGGATTAGTGTCGCTAAACTCTGTGTACCTTGAAGAGCAGCCGGCGCTTATCGCCAAAACAGGAGACGAACAAAAACAGACGATTAAAGCTTCAGTCAGGAGTCTGAAGGTTAATATTCAACACGGGATGATGTTTCTGCTTTAACACTGTGGAGACAGAACAGAGACAGTGTATTCTAGTATTTAAAAACATTTATTTCTTAAAACCATCTCAGCTCAAAAGTCTTCTGGAGAAAGTCCAAGTACATCTGGAGTCATTCTAGACTCGACACGAATAATTCGACTATTCAAGACTTCAAATGTCTTGAATGACTTATAACTTGATTCGTTTTTGTCACAAAAGATTTGATACTTAGAGTAACTTGGACTTGTTTTAAAGGACTTAAGATTTAATTTGATTGTGATTCGAGACAAATCAAGGTTAAAGTATAACTTGACATAAGTCTAAATTAATTCTTGAGTCATTCAAGACAAGTTCAACTTAAGTCTCAAAACACTCACGTCTTAACTTGTGGTCCAAACCTCCACCAGACTTTCAGAGCTATGAGTTTGTGAAATGTGACATTTGTACCTGAATGCATCGCTGTTTTAAATGGATGTGTTTAATGACTGGAGGAAAAAATCGGACATGTGAAATGATCCTGAAACAGACACATGGAGCTAAAGGGAGCACTTGTTTCGCTGCAGTTTGAGATGTAAAAAATAAAAAAACACCGGGTGGCGTTTGAGGTCGTCGGCGTGTCGGAGCGCCGAGCGACAGTTTAACTTTATCAGCTGAGAGTTTGGACACAGACAGACGGCTGTGTGCAAACACATCACCGACACACACACAGAGATACACACAGCTTATAAAAACACACAAGCAATGAAAGACAAAACAGAGACGGGGATTAACACGCACGCACACACACGCACACACACACGCACACAAACACATGTTTCTGTTTAAAGTAGAAACTCTGTCAGTAGAAAATCTGTCTCTGCTCTTTCTGAGTGTTTTTGTTCAACAGTTTATCTCTGTTGTGTGTTTGTGTTCAGTTTGTGTTTGTGTGTTTAGTGTGGAGATACATGATTTTGTGTGTATGTGTTTAAACCACCAGGTGAGTCAAACTCTCTTGGAAGAGAAAAGACAAGAATAAAAATTTCCTGCCTCCTTGTTACCTCCTCTTACCTCAATGTCTCCTATTTTACCTCCTTATTTCCTACCCTACCTTTGTCTCTCCTTTCCTAACTCCTCCTCTATCTGCTTGTTTCCTTTCCTGCCTCCTTGTTACCTCCTCTTACCTTACCGTCTCCTATTTCACCTCCTTATTTCCTACCCTACCTTTGTCTCTCCTTTCCTAACTCCTCCTCTATCTGCTTGTTTCCTTTCCTACCTCCTTCTTACCTTCCCTATACCTTGCCTCCTGCACTTTCTTTACCTTTTTTACTCTCCTGCCTTCTTTCCTTTCCTATCTCCTTCTATTTTTCCCTGCATCCTTCTTTTCTCTCCTAGCTGTTCGCTTCCTTCATTACTTTGCCTCATATAAATCCTCTTTTCCTCCTCTTCCTCCCCTCTGCTTCACTCCCTCCTTTTCTCAACTACTTCCTACTAGCATACTACACAGTACTACTGCCTGAAGTACTACCGAGTCACATCGGACAGACCGTGACTTCTCTCTGATGTGTTTGATTGACAGCTTGTCTCTCAGCATATTTCAACCAATCGCAGCAGCCGATGCTTCTGTGTTTACAGTATTAAACTGTGATGTCACCTCAGATCACAGTCTGCACGGTTTGTCTCCAGCGGCCATGACGCTTCCTTCAACAAGAGTCAGCGTCAAACGCCGTCCGCTCGCCGCTGCTCAGCTCAGTCTGACTCGGTTTTAATTTGTGTTTATTTTACTCTGGTTTTACTGATGGATCAAACTGCTTTTTTTTTGGTCTGTTTTTTGCCAAATTTCCCAGATTTGCTTCTTCTAGTTCCTTACTGAAGAGTGATACAGTGACTGGTTGTTGGGCTACTTGTCAAGCTCCTGTAAGTATATTCACATCCACAGGTTTTTGTTCATATTTTACCTTTGTGGCATAAAAAACCTGAGTAGAAACACCAAAAATTCAAAAAGAAAATCCTGAAATATCTTTCGAAAGTGTTTCCTGTTGTCTGAGGTGTAACAGCAGCTCAAACATAAACAGACTGAGTGAATAAATGATGACAGACATGAATCATGTGACTTAAAACGTCACTGAAGAGCTGAAAACATCAGATCTGTGTCAATCAATACATGAAACTAACAGAAATGTCATATTTCCATCATGTTTTCCATCGTTTGAGCTTTGACTGTCGCTCTTTTAAGCTCTTTTAATGATGTTATCTCATTGTTTTCTCTTCTTCTGCGGCGGTTTAACGGCACAGACTGGAGAATTAGCGCCACCTGCTGTTTATCGGCTACTAAACACACAACACTAGTGGATGGAAACAGTCATTTGAATTTTCTTTTGCAGATTTTCTGGATATTCTGCTAAAATTTGTATTAAATCTGGATGGAAACTTGACTAGTGGCTGCTGAAATGCTGCCATTACTCAGCTAAAATAACTAAGGTAGAAGAAGAAGTTAGCTCAGTAGTTTAGTTGCTTACGAACATTCGTATATGTGTATATTGTATATATCTTGCAATATGAGGCCCTTTCTTGTGCAGTAGAGGGGCCCCAGGTCAAAATGTTTTAAGATCTGAATTATATTAGTTCATATTGTATTTATAAATATGGTTAAAGTTCAATAACCTCATGTTCCGTGTTTATTCTTCTACAGGTGAACGTCGCTGTTACCTGACGAGTCTACGTTTAACGAAGATGCTTCACATCAATGGAGTCTGATCATCATCAGTCGAAAGCATCGCCACAACGCCACTTCCTGTCTCCTTTCCTTCGCTACTTCCTCCTTATTTTTCATTTACAAATTTACTACTTTTCTTTCCTTCCCTACCCGCTCATTTCCTTGTGCGAGTCCTCTTTTCCTTCACTTCCTCTTTCATTCTTTCCTTTACATCCTTCTCTACTTCGCTTCCTCCTCCTTCAGTTTCCTCCTGCTCCTCCTCTCGGCTTCTCTCCCTTCCTTTCCTTTCTTCTTCTCACATCCTTCCTCCTTATCTGTGTCCTATTTTCTTTCCTTTTTTCCTCCCTTATGTCCTCCTCTTCCTCCTTTTTTACAGCAAGCCTTTAAACTGTCGTGAAATCCTGTTAGACCATACGGTCTAACAAGTTTGCGACACAGTCGTTGTGTTTGATTGACAGCTGGACTAAAAAAAACTGGAAGTTGCTTTTAATAGAAATGAAGTGAAACTGGAGACACAATAAAATACATAAACGTTGAAACAAAGTGAAGTCAGGACGGCGATGCTGTGCCGTCGGTGTGTCCTGACGACGTCTCGCTCCGTCTGATTCCACAAACATCCTGAAGAATCCGGCGGCATTCCTGTCGCGTTAAAACAACCAGCTGTCTCCTTTCACGTGCACCAGCCTCCTCTATGCAAAGCAGCCAATTATTGACGGTTAGGCGCGGCGAAGGTGAGACGAGCGTGTTATACGGCATGGATGTGTGGCATTGTGCTGCGTTAAAAGACAGCCTCATTATCCGTCTGAAAAGACACAGACTCGCTCCAATGGAGAAAGACGAGGGAAAAAAAAAAAAGAGAGTTGATTTGCACTCTTAATTTGTCCTCTCCTCCACCTCCTCCTCCTCCTCCTTCGTCTTTTCTCTCTCTCTCTCTCTCTCTCTGTGTCTCTCTGTCTCTCTCTCTCTCGTTTCGTTCTCAGGCGAGAAAGCGAGCGAGGGGTCCGGGGCCCCTCAATAAGTGACCGTGATTGTGTCCATGGCCTCTCTCTCTTTCAGCCATTTCCACCACCATTAATTGGTGCTGCTGGTGAATCGAGTCTATTCTCCCTCTATTCTCTGTGTGTGTGTGTGTCTGAGAGGTAATTGCTGTGAGCTTTAGAAGGCCAAAGTGTTGGTTTAAGGGCCCCTGACCTTTGACCTCCTGGCTAAAAGTCCCCCCCCTCCACCCACCCTCCCTCCTTTCTTTCTCTCTCCCTGTGAATGTCTCTCTACCTTGTTCAGCAGCTCTCTGTGACTGAGTGTGTGTTTTGTCTGCTTTGTGTGCCGGTGAGGAGGTAAAGAAAGATGAAGAGAAGAGAAAGCACCATGAAGGAAGAAGAGTTTTCCAGAGGAATGAATCTCCTCGGATTTCTCACCCCGACACCTGCGGTAGCTCGTATTCATCACTTCTCAGAGCAGGAAATCACTTCCTTACCGGCCAAAAAAATTCCTTAGTGACGCTGTTTTAGTCTTAACTTTTGGATGAGGAGTGAAAGAATGTCAGCAACTTTCTTAACTTGGAAAATCACGCAGTACAACCTCGAAGTCTGTGTTTCTTTTATTGGTACTTCTGAAATAAAATGAAGCATGTTCCTGAAGTTGCAGCTGCTACCAGGAGATGATTGTAATAAAGTTAAATAAAGATTTCTTTGTGTGCAAAGAAAAAACACTCCAAGCACAGCAGCGCAGGTACTTAGTACATTTTTTACAAATGTTAATAGAGCTGTGAAGTGTGATATTTCTGTAAAACAATCTCCTCAATGTTACTAAACATAGAAACTCAAGGCTCTCCTGGATAATGTGACGATCCTGCGGGTTTATATTCTAGAGGGTAGGAAAGGGGATAAGGATGCAGGGTAGGAAAGGAAAAGAGAAGGTAGGAGGGGGTATAAAAGAAGAGAAAGTAGGAACAGAAACAAGGAGATAGGAAACGAGAGGGGAAAGAAAAACAGAAGGAAGGGTAGGAAAGGAAAGAAGGAGGTAAGGTGAATAAGGGAGGAATTAGGGAAGGAAACCAGACGATGGGGAAAGTATGAAAGAAAACGAGGAAGCGTTTAAACGATCGGCTGCACACGTCGCTCACTTTTCCCCTCAGTTATCTCACCGTCCTCCTCCGTACGTGTTTCCTGACAGATTCCAGAGGGATTATGGGAAACGGAGGCAGGTCGGGTTCTCTCTTAGGCTCATCTGTCATTAAACCGCACGATCTGCACATCCAGCCTGTAATCACATGCAGCGTGTGTGTGTGTGTGTGTGTGTGTGTGTGTGTGTGTGTGTGTGTGTGTTGTTCCCATGTGTTCATTTACACAGACATGCATCGATGTACATATTCATGGTTTTACACTTTCACACACTTATTCATGCACATGAACTCACGTGTGAGTGTTGGTTTCGGTATTTAAATGTGGGTAAATATCGGAGGGAAACACACTAACACACACACACACACACGAGAGAGTGGCAGAGTGACACAGTGTTAATCTATTCATGTGACTTCTGTCTGTGTGTAAATTCAGATTTACACTCTGACGCTCCACGACGACACAAACTGACTTTAGTGAGGTACATGTACTTTACTTGAGTATTTCCATGTGATGCTACTTTATACTTCCACTCCACTACATTTATTTGACAGCTTTAGTTACTTTTCAGATGAAGATTTGACACAATGGATAATATAACAAGCTTTTAAAATACAACACATTGTTAAAGATGAAACCAATGGTTTCCAACCTTTTTGTCTTTTGACGTCTTACAAAAAGCAGTGTGTAGTCGGGGTCACATTTCACATGTCTATGAGTTGTTAACAGCTCCACCAAATAGTGATTTTTACCTCTAAACTTCTCACATGCTTTCATTTCAATAAATGTTCAAATGATCCAATATTTCAGCAAAAATCAAAGATGAGAGAAAAAGTCCAAAAACTGAAAACAGATTTGTGTATCAGAACTTTGTTTTTTCTTCTTTCCTCTTCCATTAATCATCTCACCACCCCTCAGATTTATCTGCTGACCCTTTGGAGGGGCCCGACCCCTAGGTTGGGAACCACTGGACTAAACTAGCTAACTGTATATAAAGTAGTGTAAACTAGCTCCACCTCCAGCAGCTACAACAGTAACATGCTGCTCTAACACTGATGCTTCACTATTAATAATCTAATGATGTCATATATAATAATATATCAGTCAGAGGGACCAAACCACTACTTTTACTGCAATACTTTAACTACATCAAGCTCATAATACTTATGTACTTTTACTGCAATACTTTAACTACATCAAGCTCATAATACTTATGTACTTTTACTGCAATACTTTAACTACATCAAGCTCATAATACTTATGTACTTTTACTGTAGTAGGATTTTTCATGCAGGACGTCAGGTTTAGTAACAGTCACACAAAGAAAACACAAAGCTTTTAATTTAGCGATATTTATCCACAACTTCCTGTTTGAGTGTGTTTGTTGGTGGTTTATTTTGACAGTGAAACATGGACTATGATGCGTGATAATCGTGTCACAGCGGCGTTAACTCTCAGGTCCACAGTGATTATGAGATGTTTATCTCGTAACTGTGAGATGAGGAGAATGTGATTAACAGGACCGTGATGACACTTTCTGATTTAATTTGCTTTAATTTCCTGCTTGGCTGGAGACACAAAGTCTTTTCTCGATACAGAATATTTACACGTCTTCGTCCCCTGTGGGCGACACAGAGCCGAGGTCATGACATCACTTCCTGTCTTGCCTCCGTTCCGCCGGCTTCTGTTCGATCTCTTATCGTATTCTAAGACAACTCTTCATCCGCTACAGCGCTCACTATTAGAAGTTAAAAACTTTTAAACTATTTTAAACAAAAATGATTTTTTTAGCAACAAAAACAAAACAAAAAAAAAAACAGTTCCCATGAAAATTTACCAGGACAGCAGCATCATCATACCTCGATATATATTTACAGATGTCTGAACTAACCAGTGTTGAATGAGTGCTACATGCTAAATGCTACATGCTAAATGCTACATGCTAAATGCTACATGTGTTCCTACATGTTACTAGCATGTAAGCAGGAACGGAAAGTAACTACGTACATTTATTAAAGTACAATTTTGAGGTACTTGTACTTTACTTGAGTATTTCCATGTGATGCTACTTTATACTTCCGCTCCACTACATTTATCTGACAGCTTTCGTTACTTTTCAGATGAAGATTTTACATGAAATAATATATAACAAGCTTTTAAAGTACAAAAACACATTTACAGATGTTTGAGTTGTTCGCAGTTCCACCAAATAAATAATTATTTGAGGCCCAAAGAGGTAAAACTGTCCAATTTCTGACCAAAAATGCAACATTTAGGGAGAAAAATCTAACCTGATTTAACACATCAGTCACAGTCACAGCGGCCGATTTACTGCAAAACGAGTACTTTTAATACTTTGAGTACATTTAGCTGATAACACTTGTGTACTTTTACTTAAGTAGGATTTTAAATGCAGGTATTTTACATTGTGGTGTTGCTACTTTCACTTGAAGAGTCTGAGTACTTCTTCCACCGCTGGCTGAGAGCAGTACTTTCCATGGCGTGGCGTGTATATTCGGTGTTCTACATGAGATTTTTCCCTCCACATGTGTGTGTGTGTGTTGTAGTTGTCAGACAGATTCTGAACCCTGCCGCTGATGGATCGGTCTTAATATTTACTGATGAACTTTAATCAGCAGATCTAAATGAGACACAGTTGTCTGTCTGTTGGTAATTGCTCTCCTACTTCTTCTTCTTCTTCTGCGGTTCGTTTTGTCGGCGGTGTGTGTAACGTTCAGAGCGGAGAGGCGTCGACCTCCGGCTGATCCCTCCGAGTGTTTGGAGTCAAACTTCAGCTCCGTCTGATCTATCGGCCGCAGTGTTTAGGACCGAACCTTCACACTCACTCAGCACACACACAATGGATCACACACCGGGGACAGAGAGTGTGTGTGTGTGTGCGTGTGTGTGTGTGTGTGTGTGTTGAACATATTCCTCGTCTCCGTCAGCAGCCAATTGGTCAGCTCATTAGGGGATCATACATCAGCGGTGGCCTGACCTCCCTCCTCACTTTGTTTCTTTAGCTGTGACTCAAACTCCACATTTCTAGACCGAAGACGTCAGAACGAAACAACTTTTCTGTCTCGTTTTCAAAAGTTCCTCAAAATGTGACCAAGAAACCTTCAGCTGGTTCTTCTTCTGCAGTCTGCAGTGAAAAAACACTTTTTGGGGATTTATTTTCATCTGTTTCCACTCAGCTTTTTTAATGCACAAATTGAAAACGTGCATAAAAAAGGTGTGAAACACACGTAGAGTCTCAAACAGTGTTTGTGTGACAAACCTGGTAGCTTCATATCTTGTCTCGTCTGTCAATATGAAGCCAGTTTGTTCTTTAAATTCAACAACCTTTCAGTTCAAGCAGTGGTTTACAGTGATTGGCTGAGCCCACAAGAGGACGTGAGCACCTGAACTCACCTTGTTTGTTGTCTGTGAGGTCACACCTGAGTAAGTTTTCAGGCTGAACAGAGCAAACACACACACACACACACACACACACACACACACACAGTTGCTGTTTCCACGTCAATGTTTTAATGCAAATTTCAAACAAATCTCCCCCCAAAAAAACTTGTGTAAAATGTAAATCAGTGTTTCCAGCGACTTCTGCCATGTGAAGATTCTCGAGTGGATGTGAAAACTTAACGAGAAGTCCGTGAACAAACTGTGATAACTCACGTTGTGGCTGTTTCCCACCCAGCGTGCCAGTTATCCTGCATTAATTTTCTTCTTCTGCTTTTTAAAAAATGTTTCGTGCTTCTTTTTTTTTTTTTTTGATTGAGCCGAGGCTCCGAGACGATGCAACTGTGACAACGAGGGCGGATTAAGAAATGACGGCAAACATTATGAAACAACAATCTGCTGAGTGTTTGATGTTTCCGTGTTTTATTTCTCTCATTCACTGATTCATTTTTCCTGAAAGTACCTGTGCAAAGGTTTTAGGCACTAAAAGTAACAAGTGGATGCTTTCATAGTTTTTATTGATCAGATAATTTGGTCCGTAGTTGAGTAAACAGCAGAAAGTAAATCAATATGTTGCTGTGAGCAGCTTAGGCTTTAAAACAGCAGCAGTTCTCAGTGTTTCAGGTTCTCAGCAGGTCGGTTGTTCCTGCATCTTGGAGAAGTTGCCACAGTTCTTCTTCTTCTGCTGCTTCTGTCTCTTCATGTTAATCCCAGACTGACTCCATGATGTTGAGATCAGAGACTGAAGATGGTTCTTTATGACTCTGGATGGATGTTTAGATGATCAAACCTAAAGAACCTAAACATCTAAAGTGAACTTCTGTATATATACAGTAGTTCTGGAGTTTTTGAAGTCTTGTATTTGAGTCCTCCTGCTCTAAAGGGTCTCTGTGCGACTGATTGCTGTGTTCAGATTTTCCCAAATGAATCGATACAAAGGAGTCCAGTTCAACCAGACTGAACTACACAGGGAGGAAAACACACTGAGACTCATTAGATCTCGATAAATAATCACGACTTTTAATGCAGAACAAACGCAGGAACCTCTTTTCTGTTACTGTACACACACACACACACACACATATATATATATATATATATCTCCTCCAAAATATACCCACTTAACTCACCCTGACAGCCACCCCCCCCTCTGGTCCCCGCTGCTGTTGCTATTGTCCTAATACTCACAAGCCAATTTCAGCAAACCCAGTTAACAGCCTGCAGAAGTTGGGCGAGCTGATAGACTGACAGCTCTCTGACAAAAGGCACACAGGAGAAATCCCCCCGCTGCTAATATCTGCTGTCAGCCCGGCCGCATCTAAAACGCCGCTAATGCATCTCCACTCCGCCGCCGTGCCCCCGCTGTCCCCCCAACCTCGCTCGCTGCAGCCGACAGACAGAGAAAGAGAGAGTGATATGAATACTCCGAACATAACAATGCTCAAAAAGAAAAAAAAAACCCTCTTTCTAATGGCGCCGGCAAATAGCGAAACATATTTTGTGTGACAAAAGGAGCTTCTGAGCGGGGGGATGTTCAATCTTCCCAGGTGTCACTGCCTTCACACAGGAGAGGAAATGGGTGCCAGACAGAGAGACATCAAACCCCAGAAGTGCATCCTAAGTAGGCGTCATGTTGCAGAGAGCCGAGTGATAGTGATAGCGGTATGATGATGATGATGATGATGATGATGATGATGATAGTGCTGCTATTTGGTTTTGATGGGACGCCGTTTTGTCCCAAACAGTTTGTGTCGCTGCTCTCAGTGTTTTGCAGCGTCGCTAAGAGCAAAGCTTGGAAAACAAAAGAGGTGTGTTTTATTGTGGCGGGGCGGTGGCGGTAGCGGGTTGGAGCTTGTTCTCGCAGTTTAACGTCACATTTAACCGACTGAATCATGTGCAGTTTGTCCAGGACGTTCAGCTGACACCTGAGAGGTCAAAAGGTCCTCCAGGCAGGCGGCTGAAAGCCCACAGAGCAGCCCAGTGTCACGCCACAGCGTCAAACACCCGCCGATCCATTAAAGGTGCCCTGCCAGTGTCACGTTTTGCCTCACGGAGGCGTGAAAAGTGCACACGTGTGTGTACTCGATAGCAACAACTCCATCTAGCAGC
The DNA here is from genome assembly GCF_914725855.1 of Thunnus albacares. NCBI lineage: Eukaryota > Metazoa > Chordata > Actinopteri > Scombriformes > Scombridae > Thunnus > Thunnus albacares. The sequence goes on along the minus strand of NC_058120.1, from coordinate 28,092,954 downwards.
CATAGTTTTGTGACCCTCCGGGGGAAGAGACGCAGTTCAGACGCCGTCGATATAAGGCGAAGCGTTTCCGGATTCGGAGGAGGCAGGTTGGGTTGATGACTGCAGGAGTCTGCTGCTCACTTCCTGTTTCTAACTGCGAGTGTCACATTTCCTTTTGTGGTGTTTACTGTTGCCATGACAACGAAGGTTGCCTAATTTTAAGGGAGTATGGTGACCCTTATGGTGCTCCGTGATCTGTTCTTGATGAATTTTAAAGTTGAAAAGCTGCACCAACGTGTCACTCGCGTAACGGAGCGGGTCAGGTCCGGAGCTCTGCTGTTAACGCTGTCACTACATGAGCTAACGTTAGCAGCATCACCAGCTGGAGGTTGTGTCCTCCTCTTCAGCTCCTGCTCTCCACTGGTATCAGCCTGCTGATCATCTGTCCAGACTCCTTCCTCCTCCTCTTCCTCCTCTTCATTTGGTGGTGGACTGTTATAATGTTATCACCGCAGCTAGGTATGCTAACGCTAACAGGATTTTGTGTGGCAGTGGCATCGATATTTTGAATAAAAGTGTTAACTGAAAACATTTTTCTTTTTTTTTCAGCTCCACCTTTATCCATTTGTACATGCTAGTGTTAGTTTCCACTCTTGATTTGATTATTTGTCACTCGACCTCTGACTTTACATGGGTGGACGCATCCACTTGAAGGGGGTTGGGGGGGGTGATGGTAGCGCTTCCTGCACCTGCCTTCCAGTATAGGCAGCCTATTGACAACTGGGACAGTGTAACCTCCAATCAGATGGGCTGTCCTGACATCAAGAAGGCTCGTTTGGAGCCAGTCGTGATCCAGTATTTGACTTATACAAGTGTGATGTGGAAACTTGAACCCTCCAGTGAACACACACTGAGAATGAACTTTATAGTGAAGGAGGAGACATCTGGTGTCCAGCAGGAAAACTTTAGGACTCAATGATGTTTACAGATACAGAGATTTTTACGTGAAAGAAAAGGAAGAGATGATGTTTTAAGGATTTTAAAGTGGTAATAATACTTTTGTTGTGGACAAATCATATCAGACACACATCATTGTTCCCAGCAGAGTATTTCTATGTCTTCATACCTGTCTGGCGGGCATCTTCAACAAGCAGCTTAACACCCTGTTTTAGCTTCATTAAGTTAGAAAATGTAATCTGAACCCCGACATGTACGCTGTCTAACTGACACACTGTAGATGCCAAGATATAACATCTAACAATCATCAAGAATTATTTTATACTCTTTATTTGTCAGTTGTGATCCCTTACAGTAGTTACTTCTCTCTCTCTATATATATATAAATATATATATTAAACAAATTTAGAATAACCATACCCCCCAATCCATCATCCCTGCACCTCAAAATAAAAGGAAGGATAAAGGAAAACTAAATGCTCCACTATGTTCACCAGCTAGTCTACAGATAACTGTGTCTGTCTGCAGTTTGGTGCTGAGCAGGTAGTGTACAGTGAGGGTTTTAGAGCTTTTTCTCTGAAAACAGCTGACGCTATGAGAGCGCTGAGAGTGAACCAGAACAGTAAAGTTGCAGCCGGACAGATAAACAACGAGCTGAAACTCACTATAAAGCTCTGTAAA
>NC_058120.1:27956337-28086337 GCF_914725855.1 Thunnus albacares | reverse complement strand
GAGTGAATATTGTACTTACATTCACCAGGTGGACAGAAACACGACTCCAAATGAATGATAATGTTGCTCTGTAACTGCTGGATGTGGAAATAAGTTCATAACCAACAATGAACTGATCTACTAACAAGTATTGTGTGTGTATCAGAGCCTGATATATCTTATTCCTCCGTTGTTGTTCCAGAAACTATTAAAAACACGTCAGTGAGTCACACCGCTGCACTGGATCACATGTTCCTTCATCATGAAGAGTTTTGTCAAGTCAGTTTGTTTAGAAACGGCTCCAAAGACTAATAACAGCATCACGTTTTCAGTCTCTGGAGAGTAGTTTTGTGTCTCAAATCACATACTTCTGTTAGTACACTTTCATGTAGTACACTGTGTACACTATGTACTTACTGGTGTAGTGCGCAAATTTTGACAGGGTAGTGTCATCTCAAATCAAACACAGCCGTTGTGCACTTACCGGAAATGACGATCGCAAATTAGCATTAGCTAGCGTTAGCATTTGCGTTATCACTACCAAATCATTACAGACTGCTAAATTAACCCACAAAACATACTGACGGCTTATATCCCACAACAGTATAGTGGTGCTTAGTGGTAAAGAACACATGTATAACTTACATTTGTATAATGTGGCGATGTTCACCATAGTTACAACGTACTCGGCTGCCATTTCCAGTTTGAAAAGTGGTCCCTCCCCTTCCGCTACGTAGCCAAGATGGTGACCATTGAGGACGAGAAGTATCCATAGTTCCACGCTCAACTTTTTGACCGTTTTGAGTGCATTTCTCCATACTTCTCAGCGTGAACGCACTTATGCACTCAAAATGTTAAGTGTAAAAACAGAAGTATGCGATTTGAGACACAGCATAGTTCTGTGTAAGGCAGACGCCACTGAGCATGTGCAGGAACACGGCTCTGTTTACAGCTTCATTAGCTTGTTGTGCTGCAGATCACAACCTCTGGACTTTGTACTGAAGTTATTTGAGAAATTTAGTGTAGTTTACATGATGGTGAACCTGCTGCAGAGTTACACACTGTGTTTGCTTCTAAACACTTCTGGTTTCCTCACAGTCACTGATATAGCTGTAAAAACTTTTACTGGAGAAATTCATACATTTGATAAATTATAAATCAAGATCTCAAGCTATAAAGAGTTTCTTTTTTCTCTGATTTCACATCTTTGTGGAGGACGTTCTCCTGGTTTTAACAGTGTGTTTTCTGGTTTGACACAGTTATGATGCTGAGATTAAAAGGTATAATTTTGATGCAAATTGCTTCTCTCAGGTTTAATAGAGGGTTAAATATACAACCTGTCATTTTGTGCCCTTTTTCATTGCCTCGATCTTTGTGACTAAAATCAGTCAGACCAACTCTGACCTGGAAGAAATTTGCTTAAATTTGATGGTGATGATGATGATTTAGGTCGCTGTTGTGCAAGTTCACACTTCATAACAGCTCGGTCAGAGTTCAGTTCACACAGATTAAACTTTGAACTAAATTCACAGTCCCGAAAAATGAACTAGTTCAGTTTTTTTTTTTTAAATGAGCTGCTCCGAGCTGTTCTTCCACCTGTCGTTAATGATTTCTTATGATCATCATTCACTCGCAGATGTTTTCCAAAACTGGTCGATGCTTCAACTCGATGTGTCGTTTCAGATCCGTCGCTGATGTGTCTGACGTTAAGACTTGTTGTTTCAGGCACAATTTGCATAAATATTTGACATTTTTTTCTGTTGGAATCTGAACTGATGTGTTCATAAAATTCATTCAGATATTCATATAAACTGGTTTCAGCAGCACCAGTAGCTGCATCTGAATCACCAGTTGCATCAACACATCGTTAACACTGGTTAAAGATGCAAACGGATACGTTCAGTTCACCAGAAACATGAGCGTGTTCAATGAATACACTCTGTTGGTGGCGGTGATGATGGTAGTAAAGATATGACAATGACAATATTATAGACATAAATAATGAATTATATAAACTATTCATTAATAATTAATATAATTCTAGTTTGGCAGCGGCTGATGTGCATGAACCCTGTCTGGTGACTGTTGGGTTCACCTGGCAGGGAGGCAGGGAGGCAAGAAAATATAAATGAATAAATACAACAAAATAAAAAAGAAAAGAACAAGAAACTAAACAAAAAATAAACAAAACACCACCAACCAACATCAGACCAGCTACTGTTCAACAGGTCTGAGGGCTCCGCACAACTCCTTTTTTATTAATCTTTATTGATTTAAAAGATTTTGTTACTGTTGTGAATGAATTATTGTTATTGTTGTTATGAATTATTTTATGATTGTGCTTCCAGGATGGACCCTGGTCCCAGTCCCCTGGGTCTGCTGGCCAGGGACCTTACGCCTGCATCTTCCATTATTATTATTATTATTATTATTATTATTATTATTATTATTAGTATTATACATCTTTTCTTCCTCTTTCTTGTTACTCATTATCATCCCCTCATACACATACTTCATCCAACCCTACAAGTCACATCATCAATAATATCTCAACATGTTAAACAGCCTCCCAGTTTGATATCAACTGGTTTTTATTGTCCCATCTTAATGTCTGCATGTTCTGACGACGTCCAGCTGCTGTGTCTTATGTTCTATGTTTTTCTGTTATGTTATATTGCACCAATGAAATAATAATAATAAAATAAATTGGCTTAAATTATATTCTGGTCTTGGATAAAAGCACTCAAATGTTTCTGTTATGACTAAAATATTCAGAGTTATCGTCGATGTAAATCTGGTTAAAAGTAAGAAAGATTCACTAAATACGACAAAAACTCGGGTGAACTTTTGACCGCGAAGCTAAAACTAAAACAACAACAGAAGCTGTTGAACGCCTCACGTTCAGATCCGGTGGAGCTTTTCTTCAGCATCAGACTGGTTTTACTGGGCAGCTCCCAGTTCTGAGCCAACCTTTACAGTATAAACAAAGGAGGACAAAAACAAAAACAATAATATTGATTTGAGGAAAGATGTCAGCTCTGAGCGTGATGCTGACAGCGATGCTGCTCTGTTTGTTTTCAGCTGAACAAAGCAGAGAGCAGCAGCAGCAGCCGGTTGATTAGCAGGGAAAACAAAAGCACACAGACTGCAGTCATCCTCTTTATTAACGTGCTGTTGTCTTGTTGTAATGACACCTAGACACAAACAGGAGGACGCTTCCTCACACTGTGACAATGACAGACAGCCGCACACACACACACACAGGATTACACTGATACACGAGGGCCGATTTCTTTACTCTGATATCGATCGGTCCGAGTGAGACGTCTCAACTAGAAAACTTTTGTTGGTTTTTGTGGAGAATGACTCTTAATGAATCTGGTGACCTCTGACCTTTCCTCTGCTGCCACCATCAGGACGGTTTACACAAAACCTTTGGTCAGTTTGATGAAATAATTTGTTTTTATCACAATTTCAGTATTTGGTAATTTTAGTTTTAATCCAATTTTTGTCAAGAAAAACATTTCAGTCTAGTTTTTCTAAATGAACATTTAATTTACCAACAAACTGAAATTATTTTAGCGTTCTCTAAGAATGGTTCAGACTCAAATATCTCAACAAATATCTGACATTCATGCTCCTCAGAGGATGAACCGGAAGGAGTTTGATGATCCTCTGACTTTTTCTCAAGCGTCACTATGAGGTTGACTTTTTTACTCCTTTATTGAAATATCTCAACAACTTTTAGATGGACTACTCTGAAATTAGTTTCACACATTCATGCTCCCCTGAGGATGAATTATAATAACTTATAATTTGTCAAATACTTTGTTATACGACCGAATACCTGCAGGACTAATGATGTTCCCATCAGCCTCAGCTTTCATGCTAAATCAACATGGTGAACAAACCTGCTAAACATTAACATGCTAGCATCATTATTATTATTATTATTGTTTCTTATAACTATGCGTGCACATCATCACTACCTCCTGCTTGTGCACGTCCTCAGAAATGAATGCCTGACCGCTCGGAGCAGATTTACAAAATAAGAGCAGCAGCTGTGTCCTGTTACAACAACAATGGTGGAAAGTTTCAAAGAGAAACTGTCTGCAACTACCCTCATCTACACGGCGGCGTCTCTGCGCTCGATGCTCGATGCCACTTTCTCTGCTGTTATCTCAACATCAACAATATTGTAACCGCCTAAAGGGGTCACCGTGGTTTCTGTTTACGTTGTGCAAAAGCAATAGTTCAAGGAAGATATCCTGGTGTTGACAAGGGTTGATTAGGCTCCATTCTGCCCCCTAGTGGGTACAATGTTTAATCCTACATGTATACACAGAGTACACAAGTAAGAATGTGAACACAGACGTCTACATGTAGGTAAAAAGCAAATACATCAGTGGCTTTAGTCAAAAAAAAGCTCCTCCAGTCATTTAAATCCCGTCCGGATCGACGTCTTTGTATTTTAAAGTGAATCTCTGAATTTTTTTTTCCTTCTGCTGCTTTTTATCAGCTCAGTGTGAAATTTGACTTTTGTGTGAAAATGTTTTTGCTGATCTGACAGACGGAAACATGCTAACAGCAACATATCGGCCTGTTTGGGATCCAATAATAAAAGCATCAGGAGAGAAAAGAGCCCATAAAAGCTCATGCAGGTAGGTGCTGCTTTTCTCTTTTAGACATGTTTTCACACCAGATTTGTCTACATTTTGTCAAATAGTCTCCATTAAAAGTTCTATTCAGATTCTAAGTGGATTTATGGAGGTTTATTGGCGATAGACATCAGAGACGTATGTGGGTGTGTTGCTTTTTCAATTTATGCATAAAAAAATGTTAAAAAAAAAAAAAAAATCGCAAAAAAAGGTTTTACGTCTGGATAAGGTTGACAAAAGTTGACGTGTCAATAAAAGCAAAATGAAACAGATTTAGTGAATAAATGACGTCATACAGGAAACATGTGACTTAAACGTCCCTGAAGCTTCCGCCTCCGCTGGAGAGACCAAACATGGCGGCAGACATTTTTTCACTGTCAGCTCTCTTCTTCTTCTTGGTCTCTGGGCGGCGTTCAGTACGTGTCTGTATAACTGACACAGAGCTGCTATCAAAACGCCTCCGACACCAACCAGGAAGCTGTGATGTCATCACGCTCTCCTCTCCATCACCAGGATGTGATGTCACGTTTCCATCATTTCAGCTCTGACTCTGTCGCTCTGTTCATCGCGTCTTCTTCTGTTTTCTGCTTTACTGCAGTCGACGGGAGAATCAATGAATCAATGAGCTCAAATATTAATATTCACTAAACAGTCGTGGAAACAAACCTGACTAATGATATCATCGGCAAGTGTAAACCTTCATTTATACTCCCGAGAGGACGCGTACATGGACAGCTGCGCACACCAGTCGTTCTTCTGTTTACAGTACTCTCTGGGGTCTGCTTGGTTCCACACATGCGCAGTAGATCAGCGTCTACAGGAAGACAATGTTGTTAGCGTGCGGACGCAACAAATTGCAGGTACGTGGATGTCTGCACAGAGCTTAGGCGTACACCATCTGATGACGAAAGTACGTCACGCAGACCCTCGTGGACGCGGAAAGTCTAATTTCAGCTTAAGTCACACTTTGAATAATTCACACGGAGGACAATTTTTGACTCTTCTTCACCTCACGCAGTATCTTGGCCTCACCTTCAACTCTCCGGCTTTGTTCTGCTGAACGTCCATGTCTGTTACAGATCACAACCTGTCATTCCTCACCTCCACTTGTGAGATGTTCATCCTGTCTGAATGGAGCTTAAACTTTGCTGAAATACTCCCAGGTTTCCGCTCTAACGCTTCATGAAGATGGCAAGTTTCTGCAGGTTGATTTTCATAAAAATAAACTGAAACTAAACGGCCGTCTGTTAAATCCACCTGCACAACACTCTTTAAAAAAAATGAATATAAACATAAACAAACCAGCAGCTTCAGGGAGTAAAAGACTGAATCATGAATTAAAATGCAAAAGGAAAAAAAAAAAAAGAAAATCCCTGATGTTGTTTCTGACGGTAAACGAGTGTTTTCCTCCAGTCATCACTTCAGAGAGACTCCTGCTGAGTGTGTGTGTGAATGTAAATGACATAGCACCTCCACAACGTAAAGACACAACACTTGCATGGACTCTGATTACTGAGGTAAATACACAGCATGGGTGAGGCAACTCGCTGCAGCGTGTGTGTGTGTGTGTGTGTGTGTATGAGTTGAGGGAGGGAGTAAAGACAATGACAAATCTAGCTGAAACGTCTCTCGTAGTGGGATTGTTTTAGCAGAGCAGGGGTTTGTGGGTAAACACGGTGATGCTGTTGGAAGTTAAACATATTGTTAAAAGCAGTGAGCTGAGAGCGGTAGAGCGAGGTCGACTTCCTCAGAGAGAGAGAGAGAGTAGCGTCAAACATATTGTTATTATATTTCTTTTTGTTTTTAATACCACCAACCAATTTTTTCAGTTGTGTCCCATATGAACAGTGAAAGAGGTTTTCCTCACTGCAATATAGTAACAAAAAGGAGGACTTTGGCACTAAAAAGACTGTAACATTGAACGATATCTACTTGATTTGACTCATTTGGACGCTGAAGCTTCATATTAGCTTCAGATAAACTTTTAAATACATTTTTTGCACAGAAGGAGGACTGTGGATTTTGTCCTCCATCACTTCCATTGTAAGGTCATTATGAAGGGATCTTCTAATGGTCGGTGTGAATGTCAGTTTGTTGTTTTAAGACACACATACATGCAAAAAAAGTTTGATGTGCACATAAGCGTCGAGGTTTCTGTGGTTATTTTGCAACAGCCTGATGCTGTTTGCATAAAATTTAACCAGCGGATCTGAATTGTGTATCTGTGCTTTGACAACATTCATTCATTAGAGACTGCAGATGAAACATGATACCTGCTGCCCTCACATGGTTTTACAGCCTTTATTCAGTCTTGTGGGTATTAACGGTGCACGGCGAGTCATCAAGATACCAAACCAGCACGATCGAGGAAGGAAAATATCAGTCTGCTGGTGCCAGGCCGTTTTAGCTCCTGTCTCTTTAAGGCCCCGCCTCCCGATGAGCCCTCTCTGTTCTGATTGGTCAGTTTTCAGGAAGCTTCCTCCGACTCCGTAAACAAACTATAGAAGCAGGATTTCACTACTTTTTCTCCTTCTTTTACATGTTGGAGCTGAATCAGATCTGAAATATGAGAGTGGACAACACATGGAAACACCTTAGCAACCACCTTAGCGACCAAGGCTACAGAACGGACAGCTGTTCAGGCATGCGCCGACTAGCCGACATTAGCTCATCAGCAAGGTAGAAAAAAATGTCACAAATAAAGCGCTCAGAGCAGGTTGAAGCCCTGAATTTTGACTTGCAGGCAGCATTTCTACATACGTTCACCTCAAGTTTTAGAACTTTGACAATGTTTAACATCAGACATCAGAACAGGATATAAATAAAAGAAAGGAAGCTCTTAACAGTGTGAACATTTCTAAGATTAGCCGTGATCAGGAGACGAGTCCTGGAGTTTAATTTGCAACATGTCAGATGAACCATGAGAAGAAAAAGCTCTGAGGATTCCCGCAGAGGAGCAGCCGTGATGCTATTTCAACTCTTCATTGAGAACAGAAAAAAATGTCATCGCTTGCTGTCCCATTACAGTTTCATTTAGCTGTAAATGTTGTGGAAATATTCTGCGAGTGCCGGTCGGGGGGCTGGCGGCGGGGGGTTGTATCGGGGTGTTAATGAATCTGGTGGTACAGGAGACTCCTCCAGGGACCCGCTGCCTCTGTAGGTTTTTGTGTATTTCTGGTTTTACAGGAACATTGATGTGAAAATGCCGTCACATCATAATAATGACTTGATGTTAATGTGGCTCTCTGCAGAGACGTGATATTAATAAAAAAAACCCAACAGCAGCACCTGCATTCGTTGCATTTTCTCACTTCTCTTTCTGTAGGAACACACATTATAAAGAAAAAATACTCAACTGGAATTAATGTGTTGACGCATCTAAATGTGTTGTAATATTCATCAGTTGCAACTATGTTTTACATTTCCTATTTAACAGATTATTTTCCCCATAATCTCCATTATTTGTTTGTTTTTTGGTTTTACGTTGTTATTTTGTCTTTCATGGCAACAAAACAAACAGGGAAAAAAAATATGTTCAATGATCTCAAATGGAAAGTTTCCAAATAAAGACATCTTTTTAATTTTATACCACATGAGTAAATAATGACAAAGACAAAAACTGAATAAAAAAAGTGAAAAAGTGAAAAATTGTAATATCAAAAATTGTGATATCAAGAAGAAATGTTGTTACTCAATTTAATGATACACAGAATTACGTTTATATATACATACACACACACACAAACACACACACACACACACACATATAAATATTTAAATACAAGTTTAATTGTTTTATTTAAATTAAATTATATTAAATTTATTTAAAAAGAAATATAATTTTATTTAATTAATTTAAATTCATTGCATTTATTTGAATTCATTCACATAAGTAAACAAAATCACAAAAATTAAATAATGAATGAATAAGAATAAATAGAAAATCACAAATAATTTTAGATAATTCATTTTAATAATACATTGAATTTTTTTAATTCATAGATTTAATATATTCAGTACTTGAAAATATATTTTAATACAAATGATAACATTTTTACATAATCCTACAAGTAAAAAATAAAATTTGAAAAAAAGTTTTATTTTTAATCCTTTTAAAAATTCAGTTATTACATTAGTTTTACTAACATAATAAACTTTTTTCACAAACAGTTCCTATTTGCATTTCTTAAATGTAAATTCAATCAATAACCTCCTAAATGATTCCTAAATGCATCGATTTTTATACAAATGTATTTTTCTGGCCCTCTTAAGCTTCCATACCTGAAAACTCAAATCTTTTGAAATGTAAAATTTTCTTAACACATTAATTCTGTAACAGTTTTGTCACCTGAAATTCATTAATTTTTCAAAGTAAAGCATGTTTACAAGTTATTTTATCAACAAAAATCTTCAGAAAAGTTCTGACTTTAAAAGTGAGCAGAAATCAATTCTTTAACAAGTTTCCATTCATCAGATGGTTCAAAGTTTTAATCATCCTTCACTTTAAGAGTAAATGACCTTTAATTAAAAAACAGGAATCGTTTAATCAAAACAAGTTGTCAGTTTTCTTATCTAAATGATCCAAATCAGATTTTTGGAAGGAAATTCTTCATCTTCGTCGTCCTGGTTTGTATGGAGGCCTGTAAGAGATTTCATACTGCAGCCAGGACTCAGTGTGTTTCCTGGCGTTCCTGGACCTTCCCCGTCCCGTCTCCCGCCCACCCACGCCTCCTCCCTCCCTCTCCTCTCCTCTCCTCTCCTCTCTCTCTGCTTCTCACCCAGATGAAAAGCTGGAGACGACGACAGCGATGGCGGTACGACACGTTCCCTCGCTGAGCAATAAATCTCTCAGCTGTGTAACACGATCCTGGCGGTGTGATACCTGCTCCAGCTAAGACACAGACCTGTTGTCTGAGACGAAGATGAAAACAGGAATAATTGACCTGCGCAGAGGCGAGGAGGGTCTTCATGCAAACTGCTGTCGACGTTTGTGTGAGAGTGTGACAGAGCGCTGAATCACACAGGAATAAAAGAAAGACTGTCTGCTTCATACTTCATCTGAAGACGACTGCAAGCAGACAAGAAATAGAATCAGACAACGAGCAATTAGCTTTAATTACATTCAAACTGATGAGAACTTCTTTGGTGGCCTATCACGTCCTAAATTGTACAGTTGTTCCTCTAAACCACGGGTTCCCTATAGAGGCTAACGCACCGACCACAAATCACATCACATTTGTGAACATCTGCAGCACGGCTGAACGGTTATTTTAGAAACTTCTGGATGCAGAGGTCAAAGTCCTGTTAATTTCCCCCAAAGACAGAATCAGTCGTTTCATAAAATATCCCAAAACACCATCTGTTTACGTTCAATTAACGAAATATAACAAGTACAAATATTATGGCTACTGTTAGGGGGGAAAGTCTTAATGTTTTGAGGAAAGAAAGGGGGAGGAAGGGTATTAATTTGAGAATTAAGTCTTAATTTTTCAGGGGGAAAAAGTTATAAAATTTCGAGAATAAAGATGTAATTTTTCTGGGGGGGAAGTTACAATATTTTGAGAGAAATATATTATCAGAAGAATCATACTGGTTTGAAAATAACATCTTTTTCGGGGGAAAAAACTTATAATTTTTTGGGAAAAGCACAAAACGAGAACTGATTTTGTCCTCTGTCACTTACTGTACATCAGACGCACATTAAAGGATCTTTAACGACCTGCCTCAGCGTTCATTCATCTGAATATTATTATATGATATAAGCGAGACTCGAAAAATTGCGGATCTGTCCTTTAAGCTCTGAATACGTCTTAGACGTCAGCCGTTCCAGGAGCTGTTTGTTTTCTTACAACAGCAGCTGTTATAAAACATTTATGACACATTAATAATATATTAATAATACGTTTACAGAGAACTTTCACTCAACTCTCAACTTAAAGTTTGAAATCTGTGCCGACCGACTGAACAGCGACCGGGACGGAGAGCCTGGTTAAATGTGTGTGTGTGTGTGTGTGTGTGTGTTAGTGGTTAAGTGTGTGTGTGTGTGTGTGTGCGTGTTAGTGGTTAAGTGTGTGTGTGTGTGTGTGTCCGTAGTGTTTGCAGGCTGCAGTCATCCAACAGGGTAGTTGGATCTAATCTTGATATGTTGAACAAGCAAACCGGAGCAGCAGCAGCAGCAGCAGCAGCAGCATCAGCACTCCCCCCCACCTACCCACCATCCTCCCCCATCTTCCCCCCTCCTCCCCCCTCTTCCTCCCCCACTCTGATAAATAATAAACGACCTTTGAGTGGCTCCAATTTATGAGCCGGTGAGAGCGGGGGCCCGATAATGGACTAATTAGTTGTATCTCACATTAACTGATATCGGACACTCGGCTCCTCACTGCTAACTTTTATGTCTGGGATCTGCCCCGGGGGCCCCGATTTTGGACACCCAAAATGGAGGAAGAAGGGGGGAGGAGGAGGAGGGTGAATGGGGTAATTTTCTGTTCCGGGGGGGAGGTGGGTGGAGGTATTTGGGAAAACAGCTACTAACAGGTATTTCTGTGTATCAAAGCTTCCACAATCCCCGACGGAAACAAAACCAGAGGAGAAAATGCACAAACTGACAAAGTGGAGTATTTCAGAGGTTGGTGGTGCAGCGGCGGCGGTGGCGGTGGTGGTGGAGGAGGAGGAGGAGGAGGTGGAGGAGGAGTTGGTGGATGAGGAACAAGGCAGGGTGGTGAAAACAGGTGAGGCTTTGTTTGGCTGAGTTTCTGAGGTAGATCCATATCAGGAATCCTCTCCCGCTCTGCCTTGCGCTCTCTGCGAGGCAGATCGGTTTACGGCGTGGAGACTTGCTGTCGCCTCTCCGTCGGCTGACAGACAGGCAGGAAGGCAGAGGAGGGAGAAGAAGAAGAAGAAGAAGAAGAAGAAGACAGAAGAAGGAGAAGGAAGAGAAGAAGTGCAGTACAAGGCTGCAGAGAAAAGATGAGATTAGATAAAAGTTTGATGATCCCTGAGGGGAAACTGGGACGAGAACTGGATCCTGATAAGACCTGAGAACAGAGCAAACAAAGGCTGTGGAAGATAATACAACATGTACAAACAATAATAAACAATATAAAAATAGAACAAGTGCAACAAAAGACCTGGATAATACTGCAAAGATGATATGCAGATAAACTCAGATAATGAGACCCAGAGGTCAAAGATGAAGAGGATTTACTAAACATCAGTAGCTACGTTTCCAACCAAATACAGATCAAATTTTCACTGATTTATTAGATATTAGAACTACTGTCTGAATATCAGGAAGTGTTTTTAATATTTTACAAAACTGTATAGAAACCAATGGCTGCCTGTAACAGTTTAAAATATACATTTAAATTTCTAAAATGCAGCAACCTTGTTTGCAAAATGATAGAAGAAGTATTCAGATGGTTTACTGCAGTAAAAGTACTGTGTCCTACTACAGTAAAAGTACATAAGTATTATGAAGTTGATGTAGTTAAAGTATTGCAGTAAAAGTACATAAGTATTATGAGCTTGATGTAGTTAAAGTATTGCAGTAAAAGTACATAAGTATTATGAGCTTGGTGTAGTTAAAGTATTGCAGTAAAAGTACATAAGTATTATGAGCTTGATGTAGTTAAAGTATTGCAGTAAAAGTAGTGGTTTGGTCCCTCTGACTGATATATTATTATATATTACATCATTAGATTATTAATAGTGAAGCATCAGTGTTAGAGCAGCATGTTACTGTTGTAGCTGCTGGAGGTGGAGCTAGTTTACACTACTTTATATACAGTTAGCTAGTTTAGTCCAGCGGTTCCCAACCTAGGGGTCGGGGCCCCTCCAAAGGGTCAGCAGATAAATCTGAGGGGTCGTGAGATGAGTAGAAAGTACAATATTTCCCTCTGAAATGTAGTGGAGTGGAAGTATAAAGTAGAATCAAATGGAAATACTCAAGTAAATTACAAGTACCTCAGAATTGTACTGAAGTACAGTACTTGAGTAAATGTACATACATACATTTCAACACTGGTACTAACATACAGTGTTGGTCAACAACAAACTCCGTAGGAGGTTAATCCGGCTGTGCTTTAGCTCCCAGAACCTGACGTATAGCTGAATAAAATGTAAAAAAGTTAAAAGGTATTTGATGTATAAATACTAAAACATGAAAATATATTTGGCTCATATCAAGAGGTGCAGGAGGATTAACACATGGATTCAGGGGTAAAACTTGTAAAAATATGAGTGTTTAAAGGTAATATAATGAAAAATAGGATCTTATGTAAACACCACACCTCTGTCCTTCTTCTTCTTCTTCTTCTCTCGCTGACTAAAGAATGTTTGTCCTGGAGTTAATCCCTGACATGACGCCTCGTTTCTGCTCCGACTCTGGAAGTAATCCTCTCCACCACAAAGACACACACAAAAGAGAAAGAGAGAGAGAGTGGAGGGTGGGGGGAGGGGGGGGGGTGAACCTGAACAGTAAGTGAGTGGTAGAGCAGGTTTGGATAATTAGTCATCTCATTTCCAATTAATTAACACAGAACCACAGAGCTCTGTAACCTGGGCTGCAGGTGTGTGTGTGTGTGTGGGGTGTGTGTGTGTGTGGTGTGTGTGTGTGTGTTATATGACACATTTGCTGAAGTGTTTAACAAATGACATTTCTGTTCAGACATGTCGCGGCCTCCTCGCTGCTGATACAGAAATCTGGTTCTTTTGTAGATCATATGTCCTTCAAACTCACCAAGTTTTCATTTTTAAAGGATTATTCTGTTTTTCTTCTCATCAGCAAATCTCTAGTAATTAGTATTTACTCAACAGCAGCTCCATCAACGGTGCCTTTAAAGGTCTGACGATCTTCTGTATTTTTCTCATTGTCAACAAATCTCATGTTTGGATCCAAACCAACAATGAACTGATCTACTAACATGATATATCTTATTCCTCCCTTGTTGTCCAGAAACTATTAAAAACACATTAGTGAGTCACACCGCTGCACTGGATCACATGTTCCTTCATCGTGAAGAGTTTGGTCACATTAGTTTGTTTAGAAACGGCTCCAGAGACTAATAATAGCACCACGTTTTCAGTCTCCGGAGAGTGTGAGTGTGAGTATGAATGAAGTTACATTAATATATCCCTCTGAAGTCACAGGGAGTCCTGTGTGTGTATTCGGGTTTAGACAATAAAAGCACTTTGGTTCAGGTTGGTGAAAGATGGTGGTTTCACTCAAATGTTAATAATCATGTTGAGCTTCAAGTCACTTTGTACTGGATTTCACTTCTTTTTTTCCGTCTTAACTCAAAAAATGTAAACTTCTCTTATATCCGTAAATGTTGGAGCTGAATCAGATCCGAAATATGAGAGTGAACAACATCAACAACACATTCTACAATTTCACTACAGAAGTCTGGAAGCAGTTTTTATGTTGTTTGAAGAAAATCACATTTCATAACGCAACAGGGTAGGGTAGGGTTAGGGTTAGGGTTAGGGTAGGATAGGGTTAGGGTTAGGGTAGGGTTAGGGCCAGGGTAGGGTTAGGGTTAGGGTTAGATTAGGGTAGGGTTAGGGCCAGGGCAGGGTTAGGGTTAGGGTTAGGGTAGGGTGGGGTTAGGGTAGGGTTAGGGTAGGGTAGGGTTAGGGTAGGGTTAGGGTAGGGTAGGGTTAGGGTTAGGGTTAGGGTTAGAGTAGTGTAGGGTTAGGGTTAGGGTAGGGTAGGGTTAGGGCCAGGGTAGGGTTAGGGTAGGGTAGGGTAGGGTTAGGGTTAGGGTTAGGGTTAGGGTAGGGTTAGGGTTAGAGTAGGGTAGGGTTAGGGTTAGGGTAGGGTAGGGTTAGGGTTAGAGTAGGGTAGGGTTAGGGTTAGAGTAGGGTAGGGTTAGGGTTAGGGTAGGGTTAGGGTTAGAGTAGGGTAGGGTTAGGGTCAGGGTAGGGTTAGGGTAGGGTAGGGTAGGGTTAGGGTTAGAGTAGGGTAGGGTTAGGGTTAGAGTAGGGTAGGGTTAGGGTTAGGGTAGGGTAGGGTTAGGGTAGGGTTAGGGTAGGGTAGGGTAGGGTTAGGGTTAGAGTAGGGTAGGGTTAGGGTTAGGGTAGGGTAGGGTTAGGGTAGGGTTAGGGTAGGGTAGGGTAAAGGGTTTTTCCTACTACAGGATGCAATGTGTTTTCACAATATATGAATATGTTGAATTATACAATAATGTTTCTATATTCTGTATTTTTAGAAAATTCCTTTTATTGACAATGTAGTGAAATTATTGAGCTTCATTCATTTTTAAATATCTCTTTGTTAAATCTCTTTTTTAACCTTTTAATGTTTCTGTTTTCATGTTTTGTGAGCACATATTATTGCATCTTTTTTGTATGAAATGTGGTACATAAATAAAGTTTTATTATTATTATTATTCTGATCTTGTATATCGAGCAGATACATGATGCACTCGGCCTCATGTTTGTTTATTCATCAGCTCCACAGTTACCCATCATCTCTGCTGTTTGAGGTCATAATCTGATTGATGCATCGATTATCTTGCGGCTTTGGAAATGGCTGACAGTGCTTCGGTCATCTCTTCCGCTGACAACACAACATCTGAAGCATCAATAGCAACAACAGAAACACATCTGAAAAAAAAAACAAAACATTACAAAAATGAATCACTTATTCTCCATTACGTTAGCCCGGCTGGGCTGCGGGGAGGAGGAAGAAAATACAGCTGAAATCAGTTTACCAGCCTCTTTATTTACAACCACGACCACCAGCACCGACACAAATCAATGACATTCCCAGAAAGTACATTTTATATCGGTCCCTCCAGGAAACTGGAGATTTTGTGATTGCAATAATCAACACAAATTCAAGAAATCTCTACAGTATTTGTGGCAATTTTGCTAAATTACTGCAATTTATCAAATCAACAGCCCGTCGGGATTTGGACCAATTGTCACATTTCGTGTCGTAGTAATTTACGTCATCGCAATGCGTATTCAGCAAGGATTTAGGCGCCTCCAGGTGGAGGATGGACAAATGTGAACTGTAGTTTCAGACATGAGTTGTATACAATAATATGGTTCTAAGAGATTTGGTTTGCATTCAGTTAGTCAGAATACAATTAGATGTTCAGACAGCAAAGATGGACATAATCTACCTCTGTGCAGTACATTTTTTATCGAAGGAAGTGGTTACATTTGACTCCTCCCTGGTAGTGTTTTTTAAAAAATTGTATTATTTTCCTTTGCTTGGAATTTTTCCCAAATTGTATCACAATTTTTGAGAAAAACTGCTGCAAATTCAAGCATTTTTGGTCGCAGTAATCACAAAAAAAACTGTGAAATTCTGGAAGGTCTGATATATGTTAATCTCATTGTTTATACTTAAAACTCATGGAGCTCCATTTTAAATTCCAGTGAAGTTAGTCTTGTACCGAGTTCAACCTGTAAATCTAACCGTCTGTGTGTGTTTTGGGCCCTGCTCACCGTCTGACAGGCCGTCACCTTGTCGACTCGTTTCTCTGTTGCTGTAAAATACTTGTCAGGACATCTTCCAGCTGCTAAAACCAGCATGTCCTCCAGCACTGGCACTGGTCCCAGTATGTCAGAGTGGCGAGGCCGGATGAAGAGAGCCGCTCCAGGCAGAGTGACACTGATACTGTGAGCTGCTCCTCTTTCAGGTCTGGTTAACTAGAGCAGAAACCTGCAGAGCGGCAGCTGTGTCTTTAAATCGCACTGCTTCACCTTTAGGTACTTTACCTTCATCTCTTGTATGTCCTTCAGCTACTTTAGTTTCATTTCTTGTATGTCCTTTAGCTACTTTATCTTTAGCCACCTAATGTCTTTCAGCTAAATTAGCATTAGTTACCTTATGTCCTTTAGCTACTTTAGCATCATCTTCTTTATGTCCTTTATCTACTTTAGCTGTAGCTCCTTTATGTCTTTTAGCTACTTTAGCTTTACTTACCTGATGTCCTTTAGCTTTTTTAGCTTTAGTTACCTGATGTCCTTTAGCTACTTTAGCTTTAGGTCCTACATGTATTTTAGATACTTAGATGCCACCGGGATAGATATCTGGTGTCCTTTAGCTACTTTAGCTTTAGACACCTAACACACTTGACAAGCGCTTGGTGTCTTTTATATAGCTCATGCTTAATGTCTTTTGGCTACTTACACATCTAGTGTCCTTTATCTACTTTAGCATTAGCTATGTCTTTGAGCCACTTCATCTTTAGCAGCTAAAATCCTTTAGCCACGGAGACATAGACAACTGATATCTTTAAACTACCTGATGTATTTAGCTACATAACTCTTAGCTACCTTAGCTCTAGTTCCCTAATGTACTGTAGCTTCTTTGGCTTTAGCTGCTTTAGCTACTATAATTTTAGCCATCTTAGCATTTTATCTACATTAGTGCTAAAGCCACTTAATGTCTTTAAGCATTTGGGGACCTTTATCTATTTCACCCCTAATGTCCATTAACTACTTAAGCATTAGCTACCAATGTCCTTTACCTACTTTAGTATTTAATCTAGCTTTTGGTCCTTTAGATATCTTTGCTCCAGCTACCTACTTAGGTTTAACTATCCCATTACTTTAGCTAGCTTATTAGCTCTAGTTACCTAAAGTCCTTTAGCAACTTTATCTTTGGTTACCTGATGTTTTTTAGAAACTTTAGCTTAGCAACATAGCTATGTAACCTTTCCCCACTTTAGCTTTAGGCACATCCTTTAGCTACTTAAACATTTAGTGTCCTGTATCTACTTTAGCATTAGCTATGTCTTTGAGCTGCTTCATCTTCAGCAGCTAAAGTCCCACAGCCACCTAGATGTAGCTTTCTGATTTATTTAGCTATGTTACTTTTAGCTACCTGGTGTCATTTAGCTTCTTTAGCTTTAGCTACTTGATTTGTTATCCTGTTTAATGCTGTATTCTCTGATTTGTGCTCTATTCTGTACATACATCTATTGCATGTTTGTCCCTCCAGGGAGAGAGATCTCTCCTCTGTTGCTCTTCCTTAGGTTTCTTCCATTTTTTCCCCCTGTTTTTTTAGGTTTTTTTAGAGAGTTTTTCCATATTAAAATCAAGGATCTAAGGACAGAGGATGTTGTATTGCTGTACAGACTGTAAAGCCCCTGAGGCAAATTTGTGATTTGTGATATTGAGCTTTACACATAAAATTGATTTGATGTCCTTTAGCTTATTTAGCTTTAGCTACTTTGTGTCCTTTAGCTACTTTAGCCATCTAAGCATTTTATCTACTTTAGCATTTCAACCACTTGATGGGCCCTATTTTAATGATTTAAAGCGCACGGTCTGAAGCGCAAGTGCATTTAGGATGTGTCCAAATCCACTTTTGCCAGGCGTATGGTTCAAAGGGGTTGTTCTTCCCTTTAAGAGCCAGGTGCGCTTGCACCTTGGCAGATTGCTATTATGATAGATAATGATAAATATTATGCCTAACCATGATGACATGTATTTTTTAAAATATGCTGATATAAATAATAATATTCTTTCACATTATAATCCTTTTATTTGTAATCTTTTGCATGTTTGTGCACTGCTGCGCGTCCTGTGTGCGTAACAAGCAGTTACATTGTACAACCGCTTATGTAGGCGCATACTTTCTTGATAATGCATCCTTGAAATAACAGTGAAACACTGCACTATTGACTTCAAACCAGGTTTTTGTTGGTCAATAGCGCAATCGCTTTCTGCTGCCTCTAGATAGCAATGCACCAACAACGCGCCTGACCACACCTCATTTTAAGACCAACACACCCGTGGGCGCTCTGATGGGTACAAGTGCATTTGCTATTTAAACAACGTGAGCGCTGGACGGGAAAATGACAACTGCGTCGGTCTTAAAATAACAAAGACACTTGCACTGCACTTGGCGCCGCTTTGCCCCGGGCGTAAGATAAGGCCTGATGTCTTTAAGCATTTAATGTCCTTTATATATTTCATTTCATTCATTCATTTCATCATATTTTATGTCCTTCAAGTAGTTAATTAACTACTTAAGCTTTAGCTACCCTTTGTCCTTTAGCTAGTTTAGCATAATATGTGTTTCAGTTTTAGCTACCCTGTTAGCTTTAGGTCCTTCAGCTACTTCAGCTTTACCTGGTGTCCTTGGCTACTTTAGCAATATAGCATTTTATGTCCTTTATCGCTTTAGTTACTTGAAGTCCTGTAGTTACTTTAGCTACTTTATGTCCTTTAGCTGTTAGCTTTACAACCTCAGGTCTTTGAGTTGAATCAGCTTAGATACCTAGCATCCTTTAGCTACTTTAGCTAGCATATTTTTCTTTTTTATAGTATTTTTGTGTGTCATATAAATCACCAGGCACCAGGTAAAACATGATACTTTCACAGCTGCCATAGCTGTAATCTACATTTTTGTAATTGACAAAGCCTTTCACTCTACTTCCTGTAAAAATCCAACACACACACTCATCATCAAGCAGGTATCATCACAGAAATCTACCTGTGTCCTTTCTCAAATGTCCTAAATATTCAGAAGCAGAAATGTTTTGGCACATTTTTAAACACTTTATTCAAAACGAACAATCTAAAAACAGCATTTTATTTACAGATAGTAGGTCCTTTACCATGTAGATGAGGGCTGTTTTATTTCAGATTGGTTGCTGAGCTCTTCAGATAAAATCTAGTCTTCTAAAGGTTTTATTTACTGGACAAAAAGAGAGAGAGAAGATACCCCATCGTTCCGTCTTCTGTGTTAAGTGGAGGTCGAGCAAGGTTCATCTCCAGCTGATCATCTTACAGAGAGAGAGAAAGAGAGCCGACCACAGACCTGCACACTTTGAATTCAACACAATTAGCCTGTTAGCTGCTTTATCATCATTATTACAACACTGACTGTGTCATGAGTCAACTGAGAAAAATGAGACTGACCCAGAAAAAGCTGTAAATATGTTTTCTACAACTGCAGCAGTGGTGGAAGAAGTACTCAGATCCTTTACCTAAGTACAAGTAATAATAAGTAATGTAAAAATACTCCATTACGAGTAAAAGTACATAAGTATTAGCTTGATGTAGTTAAAGTATTGCAGTAAAAGTAGTGGTTTGGTCCCTCTGACTGATATATTATTATATATGACATCATTAGATTATTAATAGTGAAGCATCAGTGTTAGAGCAGCATGTTACTGTTGTAGCTGCTGGAGGTGGAGCTAGTTTACACTACTTTATATACAGTTAGCTAGTTTAGTCCAGTGGTTCCCAACCTAGGGGTCGGGCCCCTCCAAAGGGTCAGCAGATAAAT
Source organism: Thunnus albacares (assembly GCF_914725855.1). NCBI lineage: Eukaryota > Metazoa > Chordata > Actinopteri > Scombriformes > Scombridae > Thunnus > Thunnus albacares. The sequence goes on along the minus strand of NC_058120.1, from coordinate 28,066,441 downwards.
CTGAGGGGTCGTGAGATGATTAATGGGAGAGGAAAGAAGAAAAAACAAAGTTCTGATACACAAATCTGTTTTCAGTTTTTGGACTTTTTCTCTAATCTTTGATTTTTGTTGAAATATTGGATCATTTGAACATTTATTGAAATGAAAGCATGTGAGAAGTTTAGAGGGAAAAATCACTATTTGGTGGAGCTGTTAACAACTCATAGACATGTGAAATGTGACCCCGACTACACACTGCTTTTTGTAAGACGTCAAAAGCCAAAAAGGTTGGAAACCACTGGTTTCATCTTTAACAATGTGTTGTATTTTAAAAGCTTGTTATATTATCCATTGTGTCAAATCTTCATCTGAAAAGTAACTAAAGCTGTCAAATAAATGTAGTGGAGAAGAAAGTACAATATTTCAATCTGAAATGTAGTGGAGTGGAAGTATACAGTACCTCAGACCTGTACAGTACTTGAGTAAATGTACTTAGTCACTTTCCATCACTGACAACAGATGAACACAATTAAAACAAACACAACTTTAGGATTCATTCATAACAAAGTCTTTTGGTTATTTTTGTGTTTGATTCTCTATAACCGGCACCAGTGTAAATCACCTGTCATGTCAAGTGTGATTTTAAAACAGCAGATTTTTTTTTTTTCTCTTTAGATCATTCAGTGCTCATGTGAACATGTTGGCATATTAAAGTTGTGAAACTCAAATCCAGCCTGAATAGAGCTGGTATGAATTAATGAACAGTGTATGCAGCGCTCCTTTCTGCACACGGACGATGGTTAAGTCGATTTTGACAGGCAATTAGGAAAAAGGCCCACAGAAATATTTTTCAAACAAAAGCTCTTGATAGCTTAATGGTTGGTAAATCCAGGCCTCCTGCGGGACGGAGCCAGGTGGGCGGTTCATGGAGGTGAAACGCGGTCGCCGACGATCAGAAACAGACCACTAAGAGTCAGGAATGTACATGTGAGCCGAGCTAAACCAGACCGGGCCAAACCAGGACTCCATCCGGGGTCTTATGGGGTCCACAGAGCCTCCACTGATCCCAGAGAAGAGCTCTGTCATTGGCTGTGATTTTGTACATAATGAATAACTTTTTACCTTCAAGACAACTTCCATGATTTTGTTAGTATTGTTTATAGGATTCCAATCAGCTGGAACCAGTGTACAGAAAGATATCAGCAATGGTGGAAAGTAACTAAGTATATTTACTTAAGTACAGTTTTGAGGTACTTTACTTGAGTATTTCCATGTGATGCTACTTTATACTTCCACTCCACTACATTTCAGATTGAAATATTGTACTTTCTACTCCACTACATTTATTTGACAGCTTTAGTTACTTTTCAGATGAAGATTTGACACAATGGATAATATAAGAAGCTTTTAAAATACAACACATTGTTAAAGATGAAACCAGTGGTTTCCAACCTTTTTGGCTTTTGACGTCTTACAAAAAGCAGTGTGTAGTCAAATCTTTGGGGCTTCGAATCCAATGTCACATAGAAAACCAGATGACATCCAGGTGAGATAATCTGTCCTGTCCAACAACACCGAAGGGATATATCAGTATTATGATATGAGGATATTACCTGATATTTTCGTTTTTTAATTTATTGGGTCAGTGGAACACTTGTCTGAACTTTTCTGGGTGTTGTAGCTGAGTGAAATGAACACTGATTACATGCTCTTTAGTCTTTTTTTCAATGTTCATATCTCTTTAGAGCATCATTAGTCATCTCCAAAACATTTGTTGTCAATATTGTCTTGCTTTGACTCCGTTGTTTCAAGGAAGGGATTTGTCAGAGGAAATACTGTCAGAATTTAATTGTTTTGGCACAATTTTAAAATCAAACTGTATCATAACTACATGTACAGAGTGTTGACAAATGAACCGCACACACTTCGAAATAACATCCGAAGGTATTGAGAGTCAGACTCCTCAGAGTTCCTTTCCTTTTTCTTCTTCTTGGCTTTGACATTTCTGTGTTCGACCATGAACTGAAGCAATTCAAGACAACAAAGAAACACACAGGATAAAAAAGCCCTCACACTGATATTTTTCCTCCTTTGAAATAACATACGTGTTGATTCCTGAGAATGCTTTCTCACCTAAAGCCTCCAGAAACTCTAATGCAATCAGTCAGGAAGCAACTTGAAACAATGACTCAACAACCATCATCCCTGCAGGTCTGAATACCTGCACTCCTGGCTCAGTGCGTCAGATGAGAAAATGCTCCTATGTGTCATTCTGGAGTCAAATGGTCAAACCATGTATCCGCTCGTTTAATTCTGAGGAATTGTTGTCCAACATGGACGAGGACACGGACAGTAGATGCATGTTTAATTGTAGGAGCCACGCAGTCATACAAAGATACATTTTGGGTAGATGACAAAACTTACACCCCAACAGACATGGAAAGTATAATTTTAGCTTTAGGGAGGACATTAAGGTGTGTGGTTGGGTCACCAACGGTCGTCATTAAGTGTATTTCCATCCACCTGCTTTTATGCATATTGTTCAATTTGTACATAAAAACCTGAGTGGAGACACAATACATTTGAAAAAAAATTGAAATATCTTGTCTGAGGTGTAAAAGTAGTCGTGTGAAAGCAAATGTGAACAGACTGAGTGAATAAATGATGACGGACATGAATCACGTGACTTAAACGTCACCGAAGAGCCGAAAACATCAGATCTGTGTGGAGCGATGATGAGGAGACTGTAACCTTCCTCACTGCAATGAAATGCATGAAACTAACAGAAACGTCATATTTCCATCATGTTTTGTCCATCGTTTGAGCTTTGACTGTCGCTCTTTTTAATGACGTCACCTCGTCGCATCCTCTTCTTCTTCTGCACCACGCCGACTGGAGAATTAGCGCCACCTGCTGTTTATCTGCTAATATCCACACAACAGCAGCGGATGGAAACGTGCTTTCACTATGTTTTCTTTTGATGATTTTCTGCAAATTTGATTAAAATTTGTGCTACATTTGGATTTAAATGTATGGATGAAACTTGGATGGATTATCGGTAGTATCTTAACCATGACCACATTCTTTCTGGTAACTTCACCTGGTAGTTTCAGTTACCTGAACTTTCAGGGCAGAACAAGTTCTACATGTCTTACAATACAAGTATCATTGGTTGCATTTGTGTATTTAAAGTTTTAATGTAAACTGTGAAAATGCTTTCAGTGGGGGACCAAAAATATTTGTTAGAGGGCTGGATTTGGCTTCTGTTGTTGTATGGATGACAGACGATGAGAAAACACATCCAAAAATCTACAATTACTGTACGTAGAGGGCTGCAAATACCGATTATTTTCATTATCGATTAATCTGCAGATTATTTTCTCAATTAGTCAATGAAATTTTAAAACAGTGAAAAAATGGCATCACATTTTCTCAGAGGCAACAGTGATTTCTTCAATTTGCTTGTTTTGTGTGACCAACAGCCTTAAATGTTAAATTATACAATTTACTGTCATATATGACAAAAAAAAAACAGCAAATCGTCATATCTGAGAAGCTGGAACCATCAAATGTTTGACCTTTTTGCTTGAAAAATGACTGAAATGATTAATCGATTATCTAATTAGCTGCACGTTAATTTTCTGTTTGATTAATCAATTCATCGACTAATTGCTACAGCTCTGATATCGCATATATTTGACAGTGGTCATCATCCTCGGTCCAAACTTTAACCACAGATCAGATAATGAATCTTCATTGTTCTTTAGTTTGGAGGGTTTGTTGGAAAGGAAATCCCCGCTTGGCTTCCCATCGCCTCCTTTATTTTCATGTATCAGGACACCTCGCCATGTATTACCACTTTTACACACTCTGTGCAGCTTTTTGCTGTTCACACTGGGCAGAACAACATCAAATCTGGGCATCGCGGCAGAGAAAAGCAGGATTGTTGGAGTGTCAGCTGCAGCCTGACTGCTCTGTGGATCCACCAGCAGCCTGATCAGCACTCAGAGCTGTGGAGACGCCTGATGCCAAACAGATCAATGATGGTTCCTGTCTGGCCAGGCGGACGCTCCTTCTGGAGAACCAAGTCTTCCATCACAACATATTGAGGGCAACAAACCACCACCCATCACCCTCCCCCTCCTCCCCTCACATCGAGGCAGAGGGAAAATAGACTCAGACAAAGGCTGGCGGAGAAAACACTCGTCAGGAAAGATCTCAGTTGTGAATGGAGAAGTTCAGACGCAGCAACTGTCACCAAAACGTCCCATCAGAACCAGTTTTATTGAGAAAATGACTCATGTTTCGGACGTCCGACCCACAATATAAGTTACATAAGAAAATCCAGCAGCGTGTTGCTGTGATTTCTGCAGCTGTGGACAGTTCGGACGATATCAGCTTTTCATTCATCAATCTAAACTTTTAAAGTTCATTTACATCGGATTAAAGACAATCTTTTCTATATTGTACTATTTTTGTGATTAAACGATGATCAAACAGTTTCCTAAAGAAATGTGTAAAATCATTCTAATCAGTTTTATCATTTACTTGACATATTTGTTTGGTCTAATATCTAAAACACATAAACAACACTTTGCATCTCTAATATTATAAATAGTTGTAGTCAACAAGGTTATGAACAACTATACTGACCCATTTAATACATTTTTAAACTTTATTAATATACAGAAACATTTAAACATGCAAGAAATATTATGGAAACAGTAGCATAAGGTCATAATGAACCTGAACCAAAATTGTTTATCTGAAAATAATATATATTGGACATATATGAAAATTGCTTTAAAATATATGCAGTATTTATGTCCATATATATATATAATACATGTTTGTTGCAGTTGTTTGTTACAGTATATTATATGATTAATTTAGACATATGATGATATATCATATTTTTGTTTAGGATATTAAGAATATAAACATGTTCTACTTTTATTAGAGATAAAGTAGCCCATAATAATGTCATGTTATTATTGATTAAAAATGGTGTTGTTAGTATTTGATTATTATGTTCTTTTATTGATTTAAATTGATTGTAAAAAAAAAAAAAAAAAAAAAGGCAGTTTTGGATTGGGTAAAGAATCCTGGAAACATGGTAGGTGTTTGTTTATTGATTTATCATTTATTTACATATTTGTGGTGTTTTTTTCCCCATGTGGTGTAAATGTAAGACACACACACACACACACACACACACACACACACACACACAATATTTGGTCTTTTTTTCTTCAATATGTTTAAATATATGGTTTGTTTATTATTTAACTAATGTTGTGTTTTCTAGAGAGAGAAAATGACATATTATTATTTTTATATATATAAACAAAACTTTATTGTCATATACACAGAGAATAAAATTAAATTCTTACTTTGTGCTCCCTTCCAGCCGTCATAGATAATTAAACAGGGAATTAAATATAAAACTATGAAAATGCACAATATATACAAACTTTACAAGATCAAAATAAGAAAATGGAGACAAATGCAAACATATTTTGTAGTGGTTCTGTCTGATTGCACATTAAGGTGCATTACATGTGTAAAAGAGCCCTCTTTTATATATTTGTATTTGTGTATTTATTGATTTAAGCTGGAAACAGCATAAACGTCAGTAATTACAACACACAATGTTAATGCAGTCTTGGCTACTTCAGTGATATTTAAAAGATAATATTAGGTTTATACAATATTACAGTAAATAGTAAATACATATTAGTACAACTATTATTATGGGAATGAGGTTACAACCAACATTCATTTAAAAAATGAGTAATTTTACTGTAGGTGTATTTTATATAACAGAATAGTTTATTGAATAGGCTATAAACTGCAATATAAAGACTATAGGCTAATATTTACACAGTAAAATAATGTATATGTTTAAACGTCATTCCTTGATCTCTTATTTTGTTGTATTTATTATTCCTTAGACTGTTTTTACTGATAAACCTCACCTCTGTGGAGCAACAGTGTTATCTTTATTACTTTTAATAAATAGAGTTGTTTAATCCACACAATATAGTAAAAATCAAGACATAACATTACAACTATTTTTATAGTCTATATGTGGTGCAAATGCAGTACCATCATCACTGTCATAGTATGCTGTGTTACAGGATATAAAATACAGACTAATGATAGTATCAATGGCCTAATATATTTGTACATTATGTGACATCAATAAAACTGGAGAACAGAGCACATGTTCTTTATATTATGATCTATTCACAATGCTTTCACACTGTTATAATTATACTACATTACAGTAAAGAGCATACAACAGGAACCCTATAAGGGAGGAAAAGTGTCACTGCCATTAACAAAGCCTGCAGGGCGACCACCTTCTTCCCTTTTCTTTTCTTTCTTGTTAACCCCCGGGAAGCAGAAATGCATGAGAGACAGAAACAAAGCAAAATTGCACTAAAATGTTCATTTGTGAGCTGGAAATGTACCTGCTGTTTGCATTTAGGAAATGTATTCTTTGTTTCACTCAGTAATTGGCGTCATTTACAAAAGGACAAAAAGAAAACTATAAAAGGGGATTAAAAGAGTAAAATCCCCCCTAAATTGGACTGATTACTGCCTTCTTCTGCGGTTGTTTTGTGACAGCTGCAGAGGTATATTTTAGTATGATGGATTATCAGCTGCAGCAACAAACAGATTCTGCTTTAACTTATATGATTATTTTCTTTAAAAAAAAAAAGCACGTCGCTCTTTGTGTGACTTCCTAAAATTTACAATTATGTACAACTATAAACACGGTTTCTCTGATTTTTTTTTTGCCTCATCTTTCACACACTCACATTCTCATCTTCCATCAAGATAGAGTTTAATTTTAGGGCTTAATTAACAAAAATACGGAAACATACAATATAACCCTGCAGGTATTTACCAAGTTGACAGTGGAGACATTGAGAAATTCACAACTCTTACAAAACACACATGTAAAATTCATATTTTCATGTGAAATGTCTGAAGTCCATGTGCTTATAAATTTATCACATGATACAAATTGCTGTTTTACGTGTGATAAGTTACATTTCACATGTGGAATATCTGTAAAAATGCGTAAAATGTCATGAAAATTACATGTGCCTGAATGTGTATTTTCACATGTAAAATGGTTTTTCACGTGTAATTTTGCATGTAAAAACTGTAATTTTCACGTGTAATGTCTTACATTTCACATGTAGTATATCTGAGTATCACATACCTACATCGTCAAATTTATCATGTTTATAATGACTGAAAATTACATGTGCCTGTATTGCCAATTTAATATGTGCAAAATGTCTGAAAACTACATGTGTTTATCATGTTTCACGTGTTTTACACACACACACACACACACACACACACATATATATATATATATATACATATATATGTATACTGAGACTCTTACAACCCTCATTTTTTACTTAACATAAAAGTAAAAGTGCATTTTGGATCTGAGATGTTAAACCGTGTGTAACAGCAGTTTTTAAGATGCTGAACACACTGTGCACTGTTTAAAATACCGTGTGCGTGTTTGTGTGTTGTCTGTAATACAGCGTGGACTCCAACATATTGGTCACAGGATACACATTGAGCCCTGCTTAGTTAAAAATACACACACACACACACACACACACACACACACACACACACTTAAACACACCAGGCCTTGTTTAGCCATACAGTCGGCAAACACTACCACAACACAGAGACACATACAGACCAAACATACACACAGACAGTGAGCAAATATAAAGTCAGCAGAGGCTGCTGCTGACAGATTTATAATACACCTCATTATATTTCTGTCACATCGACTGTCCCGTTTGCTGCTGACTTATCTTTTTGAAAATGCTCAGAAAGGTTTTGATGCTAATCTGATGTTGACTCTGTGGTCAGATTATGTCTGTTTCAAGTAAAACAACAGTTAGCTTTTGGTTTCTAAGTGAGAGCTGATGATTTGATTTTACAGAGGACAGACAGAAGCTGCTGATAAATGATGTTTCCTGTCCAAACTGTAATCAGCTGTATCCTTTCAGGGTAACAATAAGCAACAGGACGCAAAAGTTTAGTTAAGATAGAAGTGTTTTGATCAGCTAGTGGTTTGGTTTAGCTAAATAGTTTAGCTATTATGTTATTGGTATCCTAATAGTTTGGGATCTAAATTCATTTGGTTAAATATTAGCTCATGTTGTCAGCTAAAGCAGGTTACATATTGGCTAATAGCTCAAGTTGGCAGCTAAAAGGGTTGGATTCTGTCTAGTTCAGAGAAGCAGCTTAAACAGTTTGGTTATATGTTAGTTAATGGGTTAGGACCTAAAATAGTTTGGGTAAATATCAACTAATGTTACCAGCTAAAGCAGTTTGGTTAAACATTAGCTGGTAGCTGAAGTCAGCAGCTAAACAATTTGGTTATATGTTAGCTAACATATTAAGATCTGAAATAGTTTGGTTAAATAACAACTCACATTAGAAGCTAAAGCATACTGGTTAAATGTTAGCTTATAGCCCAAGTTAGCAGCTAAAACAGTTTGGTTGTGTCTAGTTTAGAGAAGCAGCTAAAATGGTAATAAATCAGTTTAGCAGCCAAACCAGTATGGTTTTCAAGTTAGCTGGAGGGCTAAACCGGAAGTTAGCTGTCTCAGCTGGTGGAAGTCTCTAGTGAACATGCTCCATGGGTGCATGCGGCCCATAGAGCATGCGCAGTATGTTTTCATCTGGGTATTTCTTTACAGCAGGAAGTGACTTTTTTGGCTTCCTGCGCCACTGAGCAACTTTCAACTCCGACGCTGTATCCAGTTCTCTTTATACATCCATGGGCTAGGGTAGCTGAAAGTTAGCCAACAGTTTTAATTCAACAGCTAATAGTTGATTCAAGGTAGCTGACTAGCTGTTCAAGTAGGTTGACAGTTTGGTGATTAGTTAACAATTAATTTTAGTTGACAGTTTATTTATTAGCTAACAGTTTAGCTGAAGGTTAGTTAACAGTTTGGTTCAGGTTAGCTGACAGTTTTAGCTTAGCAGCTGAAAGTTTGATTTATTTTAGCTTGGTTTTAGTTCTGTACAATGGATTAAAACAGTTTTCTCAGCAAAAAGCTTGAATTCTTTGAATTAGGGATTAAACCAGGGTCAGAGTTGAAGGCAAATGTTGTCACCCACAACAACAGTTTTATTTACATAATAATTTAATTCCTGTTTTTATATACTTTTCCTGCTCTCCCCAAGAACAGAGCTTGATATTCATTCATTATTTTGAGACATAAAGCTAATTTTATTTATTTTTCTTCCTCAGAATCATCAGCACCAGTAAAAAAAATACTGAATACGAGAACCTTGAAGAACATAAATTAAGCTACAAGACATAGTCCAAGTGTTGACAGGATGCCCCTATCTTTGCTGACACATTGCATCACAGCAGAGAGGATATTTTTAGTCGGATATATATGTGTGTTGTTTTCATGCTGACAGAAAGTCCTTGAAATGAATGAGCTGTGACTAAAGATTTAAATTCTGGTTGTTGGATGTTTGAAATAATTAATGGTCGAAAAATGAAATGGTGCTCAAAACAGAAAAAAGTTTTATCTGGTCATCTTTTAAATAAGAAAAGGTCACCTACAAAGATAAACTAGTGGTTTCCAGCCTTTTTTGACAGGTCACCCCCTAAAATGAAGGAGTGTTTACATGTGACCCCTGTCACTGGTGCATATGTCAACTGGTTGTGACCAATTAAACCAAAGAGTAATTTTGTCCTTTGTTCATATGAATCATTTTAAAGTGATAATGACTAATTCACACAAAAAAGAAAAGATTAGAGGAAGGTCTGAAAAAGGAACGTAATTTTGTGTAAAGGAAATTTTTTCTGCTTTCCTATCACTCTGGTTTATCTTATAACCCCTCAGAGTCACAACCCCCAGTTTGGGAACCGCTGGTCTAAAAAGAAGACTGAAGGTGGCCTTAACTGATTAAATGGTTAACTAGAGTCATAAAAACAGATATTGAATCATGTAAATCAGAACTGTATGAAGGTAAAATGCTGCTTAACAACAGAATTTGGCATGGGCGTAAGACTGCAACTGTTACAGTTTTGCTTTATTTTGCTCATAACTGATCATTTACTTTACAGGCTATCATAGCACAACTACACTCGGTTTATTTCCCTTTCACCACTTGGTAATGCATATCTACTTGCACTACATGGACTCAGACGATCAGCTCAGACGGAAAAAGAGAAATTTCTTTATACATTACATTCAAAAATAACCAAACATGAGCCTAAAGCTTAAAAGAACAAGCTGAAGACTTTCTGAAACAAAACACTTTGTTTGGGCACTGATAATACTCTCTAGTGCTACTGCAAAAGTGCTACAAATCCTTTTGTGTCTCCAGAGGGAGCTGTGTGAAATCTGATAAATTGCCTCAAGTGATGTCACTTCAGTCAGTGCTGGTTGGGGCTGAAGACTACAAGTTTGAGAAAAAAAATCTGGGATTGTGGAGTTAAAAGGAAGTGAGGTTATCAAAGCTCCTCATCTCTACTGGAGGCTAGTAGCTCCAGGCTACATTAGCCACTACTATAACACAGCACAATCTCCGACAAATAGCACAACTTTGCACTTTGAAATTGCAGTGCAGTCCATACGCCAAAATCCAGTTTTGCATGCAGGTGATAATCCAGTCCTTCCCATTGACTTCTGTGGAGAGCAGATGTGTCCCCAGTCTCACATCAAAACGTGTAATAACTATGTTGGTCTGCGTCCACGTCACGTGACTGTCAAGTTTCTTTCATTGCAGCAAAAACAAAAAAAATTACAAAAATGGCATTCCTTTTATTCTCAGAGGAAAATGTAATATTTTAAGATAGTTTAAACATTAAAATGTGTTTTGATAACATTTCTAGCGAGAAATGTGCCTTTTATTTTCATAATCTTCGTTCAGTGAATGTATATGATGTTTAGTTTGTTGGTTATTATGAAAACGTTTCTCAGGCTTTCTATTGTTGCTATGGTGGTTGCTATGGACGCTGCTATTGTTGAAACACATATCATTGGATGACGTGGCTTAAAAACAGTTTGAAACGCTGCATAATAATGCAACCATGCAATTACTAGTATGACTGTACTAGATATTTGATATCATTTTACGACCCTTTATTTACAACCCTACTTTGCAAACCTGAAGAACTACAACTGTGGTGCTGATTTGTATCAAGCTGCATGATGTGGCAAATTGTAGTTTTTTAAAAAAAAAATATTAGTATTTTTCCTGGAATTGGAAGTTATAAACACTGAATTGAGAGTACACTGAGTTTAAGGGGATAGTAAACACATTTGTGTAATCAGATGAAATATATGAAGGTGACAAGAGCAACAATTAAATGTGACATGTTCATAAATAATAAAATTATGTAACAGTGGAGGTTGAATGCAACGCACAATCTCAAGTCCAGTTTGATGCAATATATGAAAGTGACAAGTGCAGAGATTAAATGAAGGATGTGAACTGTAAAGTCCAGTTTGATAACCTCGTCTTCATCCTGTTTACACACACACACACACACACAAAATTAAATGAGCAACTTCACATTTTACAATCACAGGCTATAAAACGGCTTTTCATAGTGGCGTTTTGATTCAGGTTGCGGCCGACTGAAATGGAATGAAGCCCGCCGACGACAGGCAACACAAAACAGTCATCAAACGCACCGCATCTACCCACAATACAATTCTCTTCTGTAGCCTACCGCTGTCACAAACTGACAAAAAAAAATTCATTTCTCAGTGTCAAAGGAGAAATAATTGAAACTGATGGTGTTAACATTATGTATTAATAAACATATTGTTGAGTTATCAAGGACACTTTCATGTTTGTGTTGAGAAATGTTCAAGATATCATTAAAAGAAAACCTTAACACAGTGACGTGGACGCAGACCAACATAGCTATTACACGTTTTGATGTGAGACTGAAGGACTGGATCATCACCTGCACGTAAAACTGGATTTCAACCTCATCCAACTGTCTAAAAGCATGACAGCTGACTCTAGGGTTAGCTGACAATTTTACTTTTAACAGATAAAATACTTTGGTTGGTGTTAGCTGACAGTTTATTTATTAGCTAAAAGTTTTGTTCACATTAGCTTACAGTGTTAGCTTAAGCGTTAAACAATTTACTATCTTTTTTCTGGAACATCCAACTGTCTAAGAGCATGAAAACTGAGCAAACTCTGGGGTTAGCTGACAGTTTTACTTTTAACAACTCAAACACTTTGGTTTGTGTTAGCTTACTGTTTATTAGCTAAAAGTTTAGTTCCGGTTAGCTTATGGTGTTAGCTTAAGCGCTAAACAATTTACTATCTTAAAACTGAGCAAAAAAAGCTTCAGTAGTTGGTCACTTTTTGTTTTTCCAAAATACCTGATTCATCTTAACATGTTTAAAAGTACATATGCCTCTATCATGTAGCTTTCTGAAAAGTAGAAGAGTTTACTTCTAATGCATTGCATAAATATGCTAATAAGCATATAGCTTTAGCACATTGCTGGAAAAATAAAGAAGAAATGGTTCCCTGGAGACTTAATTTCATGAGTGTAGTGATTATCTTATCAAGTCACAAGAAGTTCTGAAATGGGTCTAAAGAAAGTAAACATATTAATTACTTGAAACAAAATTTCTAATTCTGACTTCAGCTGTAATTTTTTTATAGTGTAAAACTGTAAAACAGCGCCACAGACAGAGAAAGCAGTGCTGTGGGGAGATAAAACGCTCTCTAATAAGATAGCTGTGTGCTGTGAAAAGATGAAATGGTGCTGTGAGCAGATAAAAAGGAAGTGCTCGCTGCTGATCCGTCCCTGTTGATGCTCCATTGACGGAGAGCAGCGGAGCGCACCGACATCAGCAGGCTTTTTAAAACAACAAAACCAAAGATCACACCAGGTTTAAGAAAATATTATTATGTCTCGTAATTGGCAGGACTGAGGCGGGTGAGGCGGGGGGGTCGGCTGAAGACAAGGAAGGAAGGAAGGAAGGAAGGGAGGAGGAAGGACGGGGGGGCAAATTGAAACGACACCACTTTGCACTTTGACAATCGGATTTAGTGAGTTTGTTTAACCCGACAGGCCCTCACCGAGCCGCCTGCTTTTACACACTCATTAAAACGATTATTCACGACCCGTCGAGTGTTTTCTTGCTCGTTCACATGAACCACCCCCCACCCCACCCCCACCCCCACCCCCACCACCACCACCCACCCCAAAACCTACCAACACACACACAGTCTTACTTTTCATAGTAAAGTCCCACCTTCTGGTAGTTAATTCATATTTACATACACTCTAACACACTGTACATTACATCTTATGTAAAATATACAGTGTGCACATATTACATAATAATCCCCCCAAGTCATACTTAATATACCATTGAAAATAGGCGGTTTACCCCTAATTTTAAGGGAAATTCATGAAAAATACTGTATTGTCAGACAACCTGATTGTACGACTTCTTCCCCAGTTTTTAGGGGGAAATAATAGAGTCAAACCTATTAATATTTAAGTAAAACCCACTGCAAAATATATTACATGTATTGTCACATTAAAATAAAAATACAGACACCAATTAAAACCAACAAATATGTCAAACATCTGAAACCTGCGTTTTCCAACAATTAAGTTTTCTTGCTCTGCTGGGAAAGTTTCAAGTTGCTGTTAAAAGCTTTTCTCTTGTAAAAGTGAAACATTAAATACTTTAACTGAAGTGTAGAGAAGATCAGACATTAGTGTAGCCTGTAAAAGCGTTTTCAGGTGCAGCTAACAGACATTATTTCACTTATTATCTGAGAAATGTATATTACAAAAAAGTATATCATCGACGAAAATGCTATTTTCTGTCACCACATTTATTAAAAATAGTGGAGCAGTCAGGCATTAATGTTAGTTGAACCAAGAGCAGACTTTAATCTAATATCAACCTGACAAAAACCTTGACAGCCACTAAGTTCAGACCCACTAAATGGACCTTGTGGTGAGATTATTTTGTCAGCTGCTGTTTCCAAGTTCAAGAATTAACTTTCAATCAATACCGTCTATGGATGAGAAGCTCTTAAAGTGCACAGAGAACATTTTTAATTTGAACATGTTCAATTTCAGGACAACTGGGCAACTCTCGTCTGCTGAGGAAGATCATGTGATATGAATGAAAGCTCCCAAAAAACTACAAAGTGGAGCTTGTGGTCAGTTTGTTTTGTTAGTTTATTGCCACAAGTTGCTTTTTCTGGAGCTTTCAGGCAAACCTAACATTTCTTCCTCACCTGAACAATCTCTATCCGCTGCTGAAGACGGAGAAGTGATTGAAAGCTCAGGATAAAAGTGTTTTGTGGGGAATCAAACAACACTTCCCAAAGGTCAAGAATGAACTTTCACACTGAATCTTCAGATTAACTTTAAACAACAGGCTGTGACAAATAGTAGCCTGTTGCTATGACAACACCCAGTGAGTCATAAAGTTACACAGGCTGTTTTTTTATTTATATTATTACTTGTTTCCTAAAAATTACATTTATATAAAGTTTCTTTGCCAAAAATGTTTTATGGAAACTCAAAAATTATGTTCAGTAACAACATTTTTCCAAGTGTAAGTCCTGCGTGTAGTTAGTTTGGTTAGTTTGATCAGAGCTGCAACGATTAGATGATCAATCAATCAGTCAGTCACCTGAAATTTTATCTGTAGCAACTATTTTGATAATCGATTAATCGTTTTAGTCATTTTTTAAGAAAATATGCCAAATATTTGCTTCTCAAATGTGATGATTTTATGCTTTTCTTTGGACTGTTGATCAGACAAAAGACATTTACAGACCTTTGACTCTAAAATTATAACAAACATTTTCATAATTTTCTGACATTTTATAGAGAAAAAGATTAATCAATGAATTGAGAAAATAATCTGCAGTTTAATCAACAATGAAAATAAGTTAGTTGCAGCCACAGTTCTGGTTAAATGTTAAATACTTTGTGTCTCATCCAGCAAATTTGTAGATATGTTGATTAAAACTATGTATATAAACTTAAAAGAGTACTCTATCAATTTAGCATTGCACTCCTGTAACATTATCAGACTCATGTTGGGCAGTTTTTCTTTTTAAAGGATGAAAATCGATGCAGCCGAACCAAAGATATCGTCTTTTTAATTCCACACATTCTTCTTTCTTGTCAAAACCTGGTGCCTACATTACCCACAATGCACCTGGAGACTGGGACCGTGTTATGCTAGTTGCAGCTAACGTAGCCTGGAGCTGCTAGCCTCCAGCAGAGATGAGGAGCAGCTACAGAGGTCTGCTAACCTCATTTCTTTCTAACTAAACACCCCCAGATTTATTTATTTTTTTTACTTTTCAGACTTGTAGTCTTCAACCCCGACCGACGCTGCCTCAAATGACATCATCAGTGACATCATCAGCTCCCTGATACGACTTTGTACACCTAGAACATCTGGAAACACATGCGTGTAGGAGGCAGGACTGGCTGGTATATAAGACGTTATATTATAATAATATAATTTTACACTAATTCTAGGCTGCAGCTGCCTTTTGAGAGCAGAATTTAATGTGAATTTTCCTCATTTTAACTTTAACTTGCAAAGATCGCTCAAAAACCTGAAACTTTCATATTCAGAAAAGTGATTGTTCTTTTTACAGCACAAAGAATCTGTATTTTTTTTTTTTTTAACTTTGTCATATTAGTAAGTTTTGGTTCTAATTTTGTTGATTACAAGATAAAATAATAAGACATTCTGTATTTTCCCCTTAGAGAATTTTTCTCGGGCTCAGCACCAGACATATTTAGCAGTATCTGTACAATCATTCACACATTAAAAAAAAAAATACATTTCCAAAAGTACAAACAAACAGAATTAGAAGAATCTGTGTCTTCTTTGTGTGTGTAAGAATCTGGATAACTCGAAATATTTATATCTCACACACAACCACAAAGAATGTTAACTGAGCTCCTGCTGCTGCTGCTGCTCCTGCTGCTGTGTGTGTGTGTGTGTGTGTGTGTGTGTGTGTGTGTGTGTGTGTGTGTGTGTGTGTGTGTGTGTGTGTGTCCAGCGGTCAAACTGCTGCAGGAACCACAGGCCTCATCTGGACCAATCAAATCCAGATTAGCTGTTTAAAGCAGAAAGAAAAACGGACCGGTCGACATTCCGGATCTTAATCGTCGCTGATCGACAGCCGGCCCGACGAGGCTGAAGAAAATAATGGAGACCCGAACACTTTCTGAGACACACACACACACACACACAGTCTCACTATACGCTAATCCTAATTATTTTTCGGTATTTATACTCTGCTCTTTGGCCTCAAATCAGCTTTTTTTCCACTCTGAGGTCACATGGCAGCAGCAGGCCCAGCAACACTTGTAGTATAAAGAACAAGTTTTTTTTTATCCTTTTCAAACAGCAAAGATTCAATGAAACTTTATTGATCTTTGTGAAGGGGAAACTTGTTAGTTTTAAAGCTGCAAATAGCAACAAGATTCAGAGAAGAAACAACAGCAAATCAGCACTAAAAGATCATTTTTGTTTTATTTTTATCTCAGTTTTTGCTGCTGAGCTCTGACATGTGAATTAGCTTCAGGATAAATAAAGTATCTTTCTATCTTTTCATCCATTTTTGGCTGATTTGCAAACAATCAGAGCTTTAAAGGCGAGATTACAAGTCTTAAAACTACACTCACATGCACATATGTACATAGAAAGTGTTTCTGCTCGCTGTAAACATTCCTCCTCTTCATACATGGACATTAACAGATCCCATTCTCACATATGTTCAATGGAAGTGATGGAGGGCTTTAACAAACGTGATCACTTCCTGGATTATGTTCACAGGTATGAATGAAGCTACATTATTATATTGTAGCCGATTGAAGTCGTAAGGTCAGAGGTCGGCTGACAGCAGAGACTGAGCTTCACATCCTGAGTCTGTGTGTGTGTCTGTGGTCAGTTATAGATGCTTTTTTTTCCAGTTAAATGTCAATAAACATGTCTCGTCTTCAGCTTCAAGTCACTGACAGACTCTTTCTGTATTAAACTAAAAAAAACCTGATCTTTCTCTGACATTAACCAACTCGCTAATTATGTTGATTAACAACATTTTCTCATTATGTTGACAAGAAACATGTTTCAGGCAGCATTACTTTCCCTGCAAAACATATTTGCTGTTGCAGTTTAGTCTCATATAATGTTTATATAATGTAATTTCTAGGACACAGATCTGCAGGAAGCTTCAGTTACACAAAGTCTTTTTTAGCTCAAAATGACCTCTCGATGTTTCTCAAGACAGTGTTGTTAAAGTGTCTCCGAGTTCACCTTAAATCTCAGTTTAACACACGAACCTACGAGCAGGATTTGTGACATCACAAGCAGTTTGCAGCCAATCGTGGTCCGGTATGTAACTTACACAAGTGTGATGTGGAAACTCGAAGCCTCCAGAGCACAAACAGTGAGAATGAACTTTATAGTGAGGAAGGAGACATGTGGTGTCCAGCAGGAAAACTTTACACATCAACGTATTTGTGGAAAAACCAAAGTACTTTTATATGTCTTAAAACATGTCTGGAGGGGATCTTTAGCCGGAGAATCAATGAACGACTTCTCCCTCCATTTATTATGACATTTAAATTTCCATCTTTTGAAGTAATTCATTTTGTAGTTTGAGCAACAGAAAAAGCAAAGCAGACATTAAAGATCGACATTTTTAAAAAATTTGCTTTAGATCCAAGTGTTTAAATGTTAAAAGTGAACAGAAGTGAAACGACTGCTTTGTTTCTGTTGATACGTGAGCAGGTTTATATTGTTTGTCTCAATACAAACTGTACTAAAACCTCAGGGATTAAAGTTCTGCACTCCCACACAGTTTGAAAACTTCAGTTAAACAGATTAACTCACTTTTAGTCCCTTAATATGCGCCAAAACTCCCCCCCCCCCCCCCCAAAAAAAAACCCACCGGATCCTACATTTCCCACAATGCAACTCGATAGCATCTTTTTCCACAAAGGAGGAGACTCAAAGAAGAATTTCCTGGAGGCTACAGAGGAACTAAATGTACTCCAAAGATGATTTCCTTATCAAATAATCTGACAAATACTTTAATGATTAATTGTTTGGTTAATAAAATGTTAAAAAAATAGTAAAACACGTCCATCACAAGTTCCCAGAGAGAGAAAGAGAGTCTTTGTTTTGTTTCAAAATCCAAAAATATTTACCTCAGCATCTCAGGCCTGTAAGAAAAGGACAAGAAAAGCAGAGAAAAAAGACATTTTGCAGAATTATAGCTTGAAAAATGATGATCAACATAGTGAACGGCAGCTTTGTGATGGCAGAGCAGACAGGAAGTAGTCATATTAAACTTTATGTTCCGCTGGTCGTACTGTCTGTTTGTGCTGAAAAGATGAACCTGTACAGTCAGTTTACACCTTTAGTATTATATGATGTTTATATTATTTTTGTATATTACTGTTTTTTTACTTTTCCGGATGCTTTTCTTTTCTTTCTCCTTTTTTAATGTACTTAAACAGCAAAGTAAGAATTGAATTTTGAATGTAAATATTAAATCTGAAATAGAAAAAAGCAGATTGATTTCCTTTTCTAGAAAAGGAAACAGATTATTCTAAAGTAAAAAAAAAAAAAAAAAATCACAATGGGGAGAAAAATAAAATACATTTGCAGGCCAGATGTCATAATACATTTCAAACATGTCTGAGGTCTTATGAAAAGGTCTTCGGGCTCCGGACCCTCAGAGGCCCCTCAAAGCTTCCGGGTTCACTGTGTGCAGCGACGGAGGAAAATACTACAATCTGTACTTCAGTTAAAGTAGTAAATACAGCCATGCAGAAATACTCTGTTACAAGTGAAAGTAAAGTTCCAAAAGTCAAAGTATTCATCACGCAGAATAATAAATATTATATTAGATATGCATTAATGTGTAACTTTAATGTTGCAGCCGGTGAAGGTGGAGCTACATGCTGCTATAATAACACATCGTAATGTATTTATTGATTATATTTTGTATTAATAATCTAGAGCAAAGTAATGTTCAAATAAATGTAGTGCAGTAAAAAGTACAACATTTCCCTCTGAGATGTAGAGGTATAAAGTAGCAAAAAGTACAAATACCTCAAAATTTTACCCAAATATACCACTTGAGTAAATCACTGATTGTGTGACAAAACTTTAAACTTTTAATATTTATGACTAAATTGGAATATCAGCTGACATGATAAAGACGTTAAAGTATCAGTCTGGTGTTATTCTAGATTTTCTTTATTGTCAATAAATCCCATTAAAGGTCAAACCAACAGTGTGTTAGTCCGATATATTGTTTCATGTTTCACTGTAGTTTTCATCAAGCAAACAGGGCGGAATAGAGCGTTTGTTGGGGACTATTTTCATCGGCGGAGGAATCCATGTTTGGTGTTGTAGTAGTATTTCTGGCAGCAGGACAGTGTGTGTGTGTGTGTGTGTGTGTGTGTGTGGCATTGAGTCAAAATAAACTGCAGTATGTGTGTGTTCATGGTGATGAAGGAACATGTCACCCAGTGCAGCGGTGTGGTTCACTGACGTGTTTTTAATCGTTTTTTTGAACAATAATGGAGGTCTACAGAACAGAAGAAGAAGATTTATCTGACTCAGGGGGCCATAGTGTGTTTATTTGCCCTGAGGCCCGTCTGGCAGGTTAATCCAGCCATGTTCCTCATGATGAGTAAACTGATATAAATGTGTGTAAAAATCTGTGGAGTCCTGCTTAAGCATCATTATTTGAGTTGTGTATGTTTCGTACTGCACAAACTCAATCAAAATATAAAAAATACTGTTAAAAAAATCTAAATCTGTAAACAAAACATAAATGCATCTTTCAAGAACATTAAAAGCTGCCAGAGGTAACCTGATCACCTGTGTTTATGTGATAAATATCAGTGCAATCATTGTGATATTGCGTTATTTAAGTTTTTTTTAATACAGAAAACTGGAATTCAGCCTCCAAAACACACTAATTTAATATATTATCATATATATTTTATATATATTCTGGTTTTAAAATGTTTACCTAAGTGGCTATGACCAAATTAGATTTTGGTTTGTTTATTTATCTATAGTTATGTGTTGGTGTCATATTACCCCCGGGGGTCTTTGGAAACCCTGCAGGCCTTCATAACGCTCCAAACAAGCTTCTCCATCACTGATAAAACTGTCTTGGTGGATGTGACTATTTTAATAGAGATACTGAATATGTTTACAGTTGATGATATTTCTGGAACAGATTTTTCGTGAATTTAAAACTGATTTTGTGCCGTTTTGACGGAAATAAAACAGATAATATGAAGTAAAGTCATTGTTCGGGTAACATGAACGCACCTCAACAGGAGGACTGTGTGTTGGAGAATAATTCTGATCCATTTTAACTGCATTATGATGACAAAAGAGGTGAAAAATAACAGAACAATATGTCCACAGCTGCTTGGCTTCTGCGCCCTGCGACCTTTTTTTTATTTTATGTTGTTCCCGGGAACAAAAGATTTTATTTTTTCTGCTCTTCTTTGTGTAAAAACACCAGGAAAACTGAAACAGCACTGTGAACACACACACTCACTGACACACATAGGAAACATTTCACTGAGTTTCAATCGTGTGTAAAAGTGCGTAAAATTGCTCTGAAAGAAGAAGAAAAAAATTACACTGTGAATTTATTTGAATATCACGTGCTTCGTGCTTCGTGCTCATGACACACACACACACACACACACACATCCTCTCTGAGCACAGGTGTCACGGAACAACACGTGGTGCTCGAGTCGTCACGTCAGACTGTGTGTTTAAGCAGACAAAAAAAAGCCGGGAGCGCGAAATTACAGTAAAAATCATGCAGGGAGGGACACACACACACACACACACACACACACACACACACACACACACACACACACACACACTCTTTTCTGCCCAAAGCCATGGCAGTCATTTTAAGGATTGTGTGTCTGAATATTTAAATATGTATTGATGCTGTTTTTCGAAATAAATCATTAAAAATCAAAACTAAAATTTAGAGCCAGAAGGACGATTGATCATTTAGAAAAAAAAAATGTGAACAAACGGTACCAACCTAAAAGAATTCAACCATAATTCTGCGAGAAAACACTGAGCGAGATTTCATTGGAAAATAGAAAAATTCAGTCGGTTTTAAGGTGATAGACGTGGTTTAATACGTAATAAACACACACATGCAGGAAAATAATAAATGAACA
The DNA here is from genome assembly GCF_914725855.1 of Thunnus albacares. Taxonomy (NCBI): domain Eukaryota; kingdom Metazoa; phylum Chordata; class Actinopteri; order Scombriformes; family Scombridae; genus Thunnus; species Thunnus albacares. Next base: position 28,045,155 of record NC_058120.1, on the reverse strand, counting down.
CTAAAGTAATAATTATCTTTCCAGAATAAATGTCAACTTAACCTCCTTCTTGTTCAATAATGCAGGAAAGATCTGTAGCCTGTTGTTTATTCACTGTTGATTGTTGTAAAGTGCAGTGTGGTCTGTATATTAACTGTAATCTGTCCCACACTGAGCAAACAGATGAAATGTTTTATTGTGACGTGTAGAATAATAAAATAGAATCATTAAATGTGTTCATTTATCTGACTGGAAGTATTGAGCTCGAACGGTTTTTAGACTCCTGAAGAGGCTAATCTCTCCAGTATTAAAAAAAAAAAAAAAAAAAAAAAAAGACAGAAAATGATAGAATAATGGTGGAGCAGAACTGTATTTTTTCCTCTTCTTTTCTTTATCAAAATATATGGAAGCCCAATTCTGCCATGTAAAGAAAAAAAAAACTAAAAAAACATAAGCATGAGAAAAACTAAAAAATACGCTATAAAACATCCAAATTATTTTTAAAAAATTGACGGTCATGTGAGTTTAAATTATGATTTAGGATAATCTGAAGACTGATTTGGACTTAAAAAGTTAAAAAAAATGACTTAGCTTATCTTCATTTGTCTCTGTAAGTCTTTTTTTTTTTAACATATTATGTTACAGTTTTGTCTATTTAATAAGTTTAACTCACCATGAGTAGATTTTTGACTAAAGAAATTGAATTTTTGTCAACAGCTGTCAATTAAAAAAAAAAAAATTGTCACTCCTGACATTTCATTTATTTTTGCTTTTCCTGGCAGAAAAAGGCTTCCATAGAGTATATTAATGGTCTTGTGGCCCACAAAGTATAAAAAAGAGCAAACGCCACAATTCAATATATCTGCCTTTATACATTCGCTCATCAACACTTTATCACTCAAAAAAGAACCAATTAACTTTCACTTTGATACTGGATCACATTTTGCTGCTAATATGTATTATGTATTTAAATACGACGCATTCATCATATTTTAATAGGACTTTTTATTTTAGTTAAGTATCAAGAGCTGAAGTGAAACTGTAAGCAGGAAGCAGGAAAACTTCATTCAAAATCTAATTTTAATTTGTATGTAAATGAGTGAAAATACAGTTTTGGAACAGAACCGTCCTCAACACAGTATGTCGTGTTGTTCACTCGATATCTTTAGATAAGTACGGTATTTTTTTTTTTAAATGATCTAATATTGTTTATTCAATATTTCTGTTTTTAGCAGCAAGAGCATTTCCCATAAACCCACAGACCATCATGGGTTAAATGTCGCAGCTCATCAGAAGAGGCGAGACGATTTGTGAGATTTCAGCTAAAAAGTTGGAAAATTTACATCAGAAGAAAGCGTTGGTGAGTTTTATGGATGTGGATGAAACTGAGTTACGATGACATAAGTACCCATACTTCTATGCTAGTACATTTTAATGGGAATTGTAGTTTTTTTTGTTGTTTAACTTTGTTAAAATTACGCAGGTTTCGATTTCAGACAGCAGCTGACAGACTGATGAAAGAAACGCTGGATGAGAGATTGTCTTGAGTTACAGAAGCCAGACAGGAAGTGATGTCATGACTTGAGCTCTCTATACTTGTTTATGATATTTATTTCCTAACCTTGATTTTATCGAGGTCAGTCAGAAGCTCCTTTACCAACCCAACAGTGGTGGAAGAAGTAACACAAAGTACAAATACTGCAATTTACTTAATTTTTTAATACATCTATAATATTTATCTTTTTTACTTTAAACTGGTGCTGACATGATTCGCTGACTGACAGAAAATTAATCGTCAACATTGCAGCTTCTCCAATGTGATGATTTGCTGTTTTTCTCTATTTTATATCATCGTAAACTGAATATTTTGTGTTGGTTGAACAAATAAGACATTCAAAGACATCACCTTGGACATTTATCATTACATTCTGACATATTATAACTGATTAATGACAAAAATAATAAAAAATTATTATTAATTGTATTAATTGGTTAATTAATTAATTAATTGGTAATTAAACTAATTATTAATGGCAGCCGTAATTTAAACTACAATACAGTCATTATACAGTTGGCTCATTCAGCTGTAGACTGTATAAAGTTCTCTGGACTGTATAATATATGATAAACTGAAGTTTCTGTGTAATTATTCTCTGTCGTTTTAAAAAATAACATCTGCTCCAGGAAGTAGTCTGATCCCGCTCCCGCCCTGAATTGAACCAGACCTACAGAGACGTGACCTGCAAGGTTCATCCAGCTGACCTATGACCCAGAGGATTTAACCCGCCACACCAACAGCCAATCACTGCAGCCGCCTGAGCATTCAACATCTGAACCAGTCTGACCTACAGACAGGGATTAAAGACCAGTAAACCAGCCAGTTAACCCGCCAGCAAATTCACCAGTAAACCAGCCAAACAGTCAGTCTACTGGACGTTTCAAACTCAAGTCAACATTTTCCTCGTTTTTATGTCAAATAGTGGAAAAAGTGACACATTTCTGTCAAATAATGACAACAACTTCCTCACCAAACTGATTTTTTTGGTTCAGTTTTGGATGAAGTAGGTTGTGGTTTTGGGTTCTGAGAGAACAGATGGTGGCAGTAACGTGGCGTTCCATAGGAAGAAGAAGACACACAACAATAACAACAATGGCAGACGGCTTCATGCAAGTGTTGTTCTGTTTATTGTCTACAGCTTGTTTAGAGTTAAACGTAGTTATCTACCACCTTTCTCTGCTCAAACTGTTGGAATCTGCTCATAATAAACTAAATGTCAGGAAGCCGCCAAGGAAACAGAAATAGTATACCGTTTCTTCTTTGTTGGTTTTCTGTGGCTGACTTGCTCATCTGTCCTTCACACGTGCCCAGTAGGAGGAGAATTACTTGTTTTGGCTTTTTAATGTGGACGGAGGTATTTCCAGAAATGAGCTGAAACTTCTGCTGTGGACGCATGTTGTCTTTGCTCAAAAATGGCATTTTAGAATTTATCTGGCTTAACGTGGACGTAGTCTGAGTCTCAGCTGTTTTCTGATAAGCCGACTGTACACAACCTGCCCAGCAGCAAACAGCAGACTCAAAGTTAAAGATGAAAGTGGAACATCTAGTAGCTAAAGAGCCAAATATTAGCTGTTTGCTAACATGTTAGATACACAAAGGTTTACTTTTTTTTTAAGATTGTATGTCAAATGTGTTTTTGTTTGCTTCTGCTTCCACCAAGTGGACAAACCATTTATTTGGCTTTAACCTAATGGAAAATATAAAGGACCAAGAATAGAACCCTGAGGAACTCCACAATACTTATTGACACTATAATGGGATAATCATGTTGCTCTGTTACTAGCTACAGATACTTTATAAGCTGATACTACATCAGTGTTGTCTTTACAGCTTGTTCTGCTGAAAACAAGTGGAGAAAAAATATATTTCTGTTGCTCTAAGATTCTCTGAAGTTGAGGAAATCACCCAAGAGTCACAGGAAAGTTGTATTCCTCTATGTGGCATTAAAATTTTGAATTTTATGAGATTTTTTTACCATAAAATACTTTGGTTTGTGAATTTGTTTGTGGGTTTCAGTCAAACAGACAAAATAGAAAGCAATTGTAACAAATGTAATTATGTTTTTAAAGATATTTATGTGACTGTCAACTGATTTAAAGGAGTTCCTGGAAATCAGAACAAAAGCTGAGAATTAAAGAAGAAAGGAGAATCTCGGACCGGAAGATGATTCATAAAACCAGCCGCTTACAAACCGACCAGTCAAGAAGTCACTAAACAAGTCAGACATTCAGTATAAACATGAAAACATCAGTACAACAGTGAACCAGAAAACCAGGAAACCAGCCAGTCAGGACAAAGTTTTCTACAATAAACAACAGCAGCAGGGAAAAACCATGACATGAACCACTAAAACCAAATATATTATTTCACAAAAATAACACAGATCTTGTTTACAGCTCCAAAAAGTCTTGAGTCTGCACCGGACAGTAAAAATGTTCTCTGTACCAACAGATTCATTTAACTTTATTTTGAACTATTGATAGCGATTTGTAAGAATTTCTAAAGATCCCAAATCTGTGAGGCTGAATTTAGGGGAAATATGTCTAAAATGACATAAAATATACTGTATGTGATTTTCTCTCAAACTTTAAATCTGCTTCAGATGAACCGTAAAAGTAAAATTTTATTGCAAAAGTAAAACATGTTACTTTGTTTTCTGACTAAAACCGATATTTTCAAGACAGAAGTCACCAAAAGTATTAAATTTTGTTTGAAATTTCTAATTTGGTGCCACATAACTTTAGCTTTATTCTAGTAAGAGCTTGTTAAACTGAACTTTAGAGCATTTTGAGACACTAAACTTTCCACTAAACACTCCAATAGCTGAAATAACCCATGCTGCGTCTTAAAAATGTTCCAATTTGATGCCAAAATTGGCCAGTATGAGTGTTTTCGCTGTAATATTCTTCTCAAACAAAGAAGAAGAAAAGCCTCTGAAACAACATTTAGAGCTCGATGAGACACAAAGTCGCCACTGAAATCTGTTCGGAGCAGCTTCAGATGTAAATTTAGGGATCAGGAGGTTTATCGCTGCAAAGGTAAAATCTTTGTTTTGTTTTTTTTTTACCAAAATCGATATTTTTAAGACAGTTCATTGTTTGAATTTTCCAATTTGGTGCCAAAAATGTTGAAATAACCTGTATTTCAAACAGAGCTTCTGATTGTCAGGGAGGAAAAACTCTTTAGTTTCCCCAAAAAGTCCAAAAACCTTTTGTCTGGTGTAGTAAAAATTTCAAAACAAAAGTCCCTGAGAGGATGCAATGTCTTTTTTTCCAATTTGGTGCCAAAACTTGATCAATATGAATGGTTCCCCAGTGATTTATCCTCAAATGTGAAGAAAAGCTTCTGAATTCTATTACTATTCTGATGATATTGCTGCAAAATCTTTGTTTTCATTTTTTACCACAACAGATATTTTAAGGCAGTTTATAGTTTGAATTTTCCAATTTGGTTCCTAAAACTTAAATAACTGAAATCACTGACATCCGTCTTGAGCTGGAGGAGAAATTTGATATATTCATGTTTATTGTAAGTTTATTGTGCAATAAGTGCAATTTTTGACATTTTTGTCATCGTTTTTACCAAAATAAATATTTCTAAGATGGTTCATTGTTTGAATTTTCCAATATGGTGCCACAAATGTTTGTGTATTGTGTATTTGACAATCATAAAATACACATAATACTGCTTCACCTGAAGACAGTGTTGTCTGTCCTGCGTCAGATTTGAATTTGGGGGGAATTGGGGGGGGGGGGGGGGTGTTCAGGAGGTTTCAGGAGGATTGTTGCTGCAAAAGTGAAATTTTAGAGTTAACTGTTGTTCAGTCTGTTTCAAAAAGTAGAAACTTTATCAGAAGCTGCAGCTTGAAACAGAAACCAGAATCAACTCCAGATCAGAAATATTTCTTGTTGCACCAGAAAGAAAGAAAGAAAGAAAGAAAGAAAGAAAGAAAGGAAGGATGTCTCCACTTCCACCCCCTCCTCCCCCGTGTCCTTCTGTTGCTTCTTTTGTCTTTTGACTGCTGGTCACCCCATTTAACATGGGGCAGATAGCATCTAGCTGACAGATATTGGATTCCCCGGCAGCTCCATTGTTGGGGGGGTTCTTGCGTTACAGTCGGACTCGTTTAACTCGCAGCCCTCCTTTAGGAAATGAACAAATTGCCGCTGAAAGTCTTTCTTTGTTGTTTTCGGCGGGCTGATCTCAGAGCAGCCGAGCCTCCGACAACAAACAGTCTACATAGAGAAAATCACACCAAGCGCAGCGTTGGGTTCAGACGATAAGAGCTGCTGGATGTTCACAAACTGAAACCGATAGAGTCTGTCAACACTGATATCTGCTGCTGGGAGCCTTTAACACGCTGCAGCCCCAAAATATTCAATTTATCAAACATTTTCTTCTTGTTAGAGCCTCTAAAACTACAACTAGAGGTACTAAAACTCACCACTGATCGCTTGGTTTGGACTGATTCGGGTTTTTGAACCCTAGTATTGATATTTTCAAGATGATAATCACAAATAACATCCAGTAATTTCTCTATTTTTCAATTTGGTGCTTAAAAGAGCCTCAGAAACTGGATTTAGAGCATCTTCCAGCACTAGAACTCACTCTTAATTCCTCGGTTTGGACCTATTTGGGGTTCTGAAGCCTGATATTTTAAATATAATCACCAATAACATCCAATAATTTCTTTACGGTTTCCAATTTGGTGCCAAAAACTTTTCAGATTTCCAGAGAGAAACTGGATTTTAAAGGGTTTAAAATATGTTTGGGCACTAAAACTCGCCATTAATTCCTTGATTTGGACGTATTTGCATCGCTGAGGTCTGATTGATTGATATTCTTATGATGATAATCACCTTTAACATCCAATCATTTCTTTACATTTGCAAATGCTCAGAGTTTTTCTTCTTATAAGAGCTACGAAACAGAACTTAACACCGATATCTGCTGCTGGGAGCCACAGTTAACATGTTGGTGCCAAAATATTCAATTCATCCAACGTTTATAAGAGTCTGTCAGTCTTAAAACATCTGTGGACACTAAACGTCTCCACCAAAGTCCAAGTTTGGACTCGTCTGGGTTGTCTAATATGTTTAAGACCATAAAACAGAAACTTTGACATTTTCATTCCAGTTACAGTTTGTTTAACTGACTTTAGAGCCTCAAATTTATTCTGGATTGGTCTGAATTAGTTTCTGAAGGCTGCTTTTAATGACTATAATCACAAATATCTTTCAATCATTTGTAAAAATATTTCACTTAGGTGGCAAAAAAAATGTCAAATATTAAATTTTCCTCCCGGAAATTTTCTTTTCATCTGTGTAAAAAAAAAGCTTGTTGAACACTTAAACTGCGCTGTAGTGAACAGATCTGAGACTTTGGAGGCTGATAAATTGATATTTTCATTATTAGTATTGAAAGTTTTCTTCCTGTGGAAACAGATTTATAAAACTTATTTTATTTATGGATTATTTGAGACACCAAATCACCAAAAGTAATCCATTTTTGCTGAAATTTTCCAATTTAGTTCCACAAAATGTCAAATATTCATCATTTCCTTCCATGAGTTTCTTATTGTTTGTATAAAAAAAAAAGCGTCTGAAGCAGCTTTAAATCTGATGTGAACTTATTTAATCGAACGCAGCAGCTGCTGCTGGTCATGAAGCAGGATTTAAAGCTTTGTGGAGAAAATAAAAGTGTCAAATGAAACTTCGATTGGACTGATTTGATATTTTTAAGCTGCACACACAAATAGCAATCAGTCATCTTTTAACTATTTCAGTTTGGTGCCAAAATATTTTAGTTTTCAGTGTTTTCCCTTCGCAGAAGACTGTGAAACTGGATTAAGAGCGTCGTTGGAAACTAAAACTGCACTGATTTGCTGTTGCTAATTTTAAGCTAATGAAACGTCTCAAATAAAATTCTGAAGACCATCGTCGGGTCCTTTTCTCTCTTTTTTCTTCAGATTATTTATTTATCTTTCACATTTCTAATTTGGTGCAAAAAAATATCAAGTATTCAGTGTTTCCTTTGTGTTTGGACTGATACAGATCTCTGAACACTCTGCAGCTCTACAACTGTCAGTTTCTTCTTGTAAAAGTGGATTTAAAGCATCGTTGGACACCAAAAGTCTAATTCTGGATGCTTGTATCAGTGTGTTTCTGTATATATGAGACACAAATCCGCCTCTGAAATCTGCACTTCACTCTTTGAAAGCATGTTCAGCACGTTAATATCCATTATCTTCACAAATTCAAGCTCCAAACTCAACAGGAACATGCAACAGTTTTCCTGCAGGAAGGCTGAAAACAGGAGCCTCGGAGCATCATGGGAAACTGAAAGCGTCCTGATGTCATCAGCAGCTCTTTCAGCCTCCGCTCACAAACGACCACAAAGCAAAACAAAAGAGCTTCCCGCGAATGAAACGAGCAGAAATTCACAACATCAGGCTGATGTTGTGCAGCTGCGATCAGACACACACACAAAAAAAAAACCTCCATCACAGGTTTGATATCGGCCTCTGATATCGGTGGAAGCAAAACAAAGAGGAGAGATGATCGATCCTGAGAGGAGATCACAAAAAACATCTGAGTCATCTGTGAAATTCTGCAAAAAAATAAATAAATAAAAACATAAAACAAACATCTGTTTTCCACTGAATTCAGCTTCTGCAAATCGATGAAAGACGTTTTTCACGCGCGTCAAAACAAACTCGGAGGAGCTTCAAGAATATTCACAAACAAGCTGAATGATTCAGAGAGAAAATGAAAAGATAGAATGACACATCATCACATCATTATTATCTTGTTACAGTCCGCTGCTTCCAGCGTCTGTTTCTCCAACTCAAACATCGGCAAAACTGGAGAAAAAGATCCGGGAAATTTGCGGTTTGCTGCTGCAGGGCAGGAGGTTTGACCTTTGACCTCCTCAATGAGCAGCCTGCTGTAGTTTGAAATATCTGGAACAATATGTGAAAGAAAGAAAGTGGATGCGTGGATGCTGATTTACAGCCAAAGAAAAGCTCGTTTGTTGTATTTTTAGCGCGTTTTTCCGTCAAAAAAAAAAAAAAACACACATAAATTTAAATATGACGAGAGTCTGACAGACAGACGCGCGCGAACCAACAGACATATATATATATACATGTAGGATTAAGGATTAAGTTATATATGTCAATGCACGGACCAGTAAACATATCATTGGAGACAAAATGTGCGTTTGTCTGCTTGTTTGTGGAGGTTTGACCTTTGACCTGCAGACAGATAGAAAGTCAGGCTGCAGCCAAAAAAAAAAAAGCTCCAAAAAAATGTCTCATCCAAGATTTAAAATAAAAAGCAAAGTTTCCATTTAATCCTGAACATTTTAGCCAAAAAAGAAGCGCAGATTTACCCCCCCCCCCCCAAAAAAAATTCAAATAATATAATAAATAAAAGTCAGAGTGAAGCCACTTCGTTTATTTGAACGTCTTCACGAGCAGAAAACATCCACCTTTACATTCATTATGAATTCATTTTTCCAACTAGAGGAGAACAACATCCTGCAGATGAGACGATAAACCCGGTGAGAAGGTGTCATTAAGACAAAAAAAAAATCTTATCAGACAAAAAAACCTCCATCAGAGATCCGAGAGAGAGAGAGAAACCTGCAGCCACATCCGCCTGGAGAAGAACACGGCGAGAAAATCATCATTTCATTTGTCCAAAAAGGTGAGATGAGTCAGTCTGCTTCCTCTGATAAAAAAAAACCCACTAAATGTTTCATCTTGGACTCAAAACAACAAATCATTTCTCATTAAGCAGCAACAGCTTCTGGAGTGAAATTTAAACACGTCAAAAAATGTGGTTTAAACACACATTTTTTTCTGCAAACACAAAGAAAGAGAGAGAAAATGAGAGCAGGACGCAGCAGCCTGCAGCGCCGCAGACTCAAACACCGGAAGCAGTGAAGTGCAGCACAGAAGCGGATCCGTTTACAGCCAAAAACTCTGATATTATATTTATATATTTTGTTTTTGAGATTCTGCAGCAGAAAGAGACACAAAGAGCAAAACCAACAGCAGCAGCTACAACAACAACAACAACAACAACAACAAACATTCACATGATCACAGCAGCATCTCAAACACACATGAACTCAGGTGAGTCTTCTGCAGGTAAGACGAGAAGACTCACAGACTCACCAGCGCTCACCACAACCAGCACTCAAATATGACTTTTTCTCTTGAAGAAAACACAAGGAAAGTCCAGCTGGAATGAAGCAGAATCAACAGAGATTAAGTCTCCTTTACGCTCTGTAAATATCAGGAATCTGAGCAAATAAATGAATCAGCAACGCTCAACTTCAGCCTGAAATCTGACTTTTCTGTAAGAAAAAAGCGGAAAAAATGTGCAAGTTTAAGAGATTTTTTCTGCTTTTCTCTGCCACAGTTTAAGGTTTGAGGCTCAATAAGGTAAAACTACACCTGCTGCACCAAAAAAACAAACATTCAAATAGTGATCACAGCAGCATCTAAAACGGATAAACGTCTCCTTTACGCACAGCGAAACCAAAAAAAAACACACCACATGGCACAAAGAACAACAATTCAGACACCAAATCTGACTCTTTCTTTAAGAAAATACATAAATCTGCAACTTAAAAGGAGCAAATTTCATCTGTTTGCAGCACAGTTGAAGGTTTGAAGTGTAAAACAACAAAAACATCCAAACGAATGAATGAACACATGTGATGCACATGTGTTGATATATTTTTTTTTTTTTTTTGGGGGGGGGGGGGGGGGGGTGATTTCTGCACCAAAAAAACGCGCTCAGTCACACTCAGGAGGCCGCAGCCTGCAGCGCCTCAGATTTCATTGTTTCAAAAGGAGAAAATGTCACAACCTGAAGCATAAAAAACGCTGTGAGTCAGTCACAGCCTGAACGCGACCTCTGGTTGCATCATTTGACACAGTTTTCCATCCAGATGCACGTAAAATCTTTATGCGCAAAAAAAAGCTTTACGCACAAGCGCGCTGCGGTGCTTTTTTTCTCTGTGTGTGTGTGTGTGTGCGTAAACAACAACAACAACAACAACAAAATCTCCCTAACAGAAACACTGGTGTGGAGGAGGTGGATTATTGCAGAGCTGCAGGTCAGAAAGTTTTCAAACCATAAAATATCTCATTTAAATATAGTCCGCATCAACAAAACCACAAATTTTAAGCAAAATTCACCGTAAAAGAGGTCATTTTACTCTGAAATTCTACAAAATGGTTTCAAAATAATCAATATATTTATGGGTTTTTTAAATTTTTGTACCTGGTGATAAAAACAGTGACAACACGGACGGGAGGAGTAAAAAAGACAAAAGGATTTGCGTTAGTTATGAATGTAACCTATTCTTTTATTTTTATTTTTTATGATTAAAACATTTTTTTTTCCTCTTTTTTTTGACTTTTGTAAGCGACAAACACGGGAATAAGAATAAGACCACAATAGTATCACAACCATGAAAAATCGTTTTTTTAGAGACGACAATTAAAGGACAATCATTCCAAGTAGTATTATTAGATAATGAGGCATTTTTTTTTCTCTTCTGTCAAACAAACGGGTTTTTTACATTGTTCTTCCTTTTTTAGAGAAAGTGAAACCCAAATTCAAATTACAAATAGACATTTCTCTCTCTCTCTCTCTCTCTCTTTTACTAATTATACAAACAAAAAAATAAAAGAAGAAGAAGAAGAAGAAGAAGAAGAAGAAGAAGGAGCGTGAACGTCCGTTTTTTTTTTTATATCGGCGATCACGTTTACAGTCAAAGAAAAAAGCACATCACAGGCTGCCACTGCGGAAAACATCCATCAGAAAAACGAGACATTTACGCACAATTTCAGCCTTGAAATCTCTTTTTTTTCTCTACAAAACAGAAGATTTAACTTCACGCTGCTTCTCTTCACTTATTCTAAAAAAAAAAACCGAAGCGGAATAAGGCAGATTCCCTGCAGCTGCAACGACTAAAACATTCGTGGAGATTTTTTTTTCGGCGCCACCAAACTCCAGTCAAATTTTCGCTAATTTAAGAAACAGAAAGGCGATAAAGAATCTCGTTTAAATGGACATTTTCTGCAGTGAAGGAGGCTTCAGTCACTCCTTCATTCACGCACTCACACACTCATTCATTCACTCGCTCCTTGTTTCCTACATCAGGCCTCTTGTTATCTTATGCAGCTGAATACTGACTCTAAATTTACTAAAAAAAAAAAAAAAAAAAAACCGAGTCTTTGGTCTATAAAAAAAAATTACATTAACAGTTTTCAAAACTGGATAAATGAATGAGTGGAGAAACAGCCTCAGGACTTTAACGGCGGGAGCCAGAGTCGCTTTGCTTTCTGCTTTAAAAAAAAAAAAAACACATTTCACTGTATAGAAAATACAAATTAAAAATAAAAAAAAAATTAGTGTTTAAATTTTGTAAAATAAAATCATTCTCCGCCGCTTTTTTTTCTAACCCGCATGATACCTGATAATACTGCAAACATGCGGGCAAAAAAAAACGGCTATTAGAGATATTATTATTATTATTATTTTTACCTTTTTTTTTAAAAAAAATCTCAAAATTAGACAAAACTATTTTAAATACACATTCTATAAAAAAGGTAATGCCTCCTCCAACAACAACAACAACAACAACAGAAAAATCAGCCTACAGCTCTCATCATTCTCAGATCACATTGCACGTCGCTGACTGACAGAACTATACAGAGACAAACCCCGGACACTTATAGTAACAGACATTATGTACACAGAAATTAAAACTGCCAGAGAAGATGGAGCAGAAGAAGAAGAAGAAGAAGCGATAATAATAATAATAATAATAATAATATTAATAATAATAATAATAATAAAAAATACCTGGAAACTTCAGGGCTGCTTTCTCTGTGCTGCTTTTTTTGTTTTGCAGTTTAAGTCTCTCCTCTTTTTTTCTATAGTTTATAATAATTTTTGTCATTTTTTTACAATGTAAATGTTCAGTGTAAAATGTTCAACTTACAGTTCCAGTCATTTTAAGATTTTTCACTCCTTGAGGGGTGGGATGGAGAGGGTGGATGGGTGGAGAGGTGAGGTAAGGTAAGGTGGAGGGGTGAGGGGGTTTTTTGGGGGGTGTTAGTGTATAAGCGGGTTGGAGGTCGAACCCTGGTTCTGATGCGTAAAATAGTCAGACAAACCCCCGGAAAGTCCCGAGGAAAATGCCGGCAGAGAGCCGGACAGCGCCGGCCTCAGAGAGTCACAGGGCAGCGAGGAGGAGGACGGAGCCTGCGGGGAATTAGAGGCCGAAGCCCGGGCGGCCTGCAAGGAGCCGCCGCCGCCACCGCCGCCGCTCTGCGTGGTCATGGACGGGTGCGGGACGTGGGGGAAAAAGTAACTCGTCTGCCCGGCCAGCAGGTTGACCGAGCACGGGTTCAGGGAGTAAGTGGCCCCGGAACAAGGCACGGAGAGGCCGCAGGGCACCGCCGAGGCCGCCAGGGCCGCCGCCGTCAGGTGGTGCGTCGCGTAGGGGAGATCCCCGCCGACCAGCCGGTCCATGCTGAGCCCGTTGGAGGACGGGAACGACGAGTGGTTGTTGCCCATGTTCTGGGTGAGCATGGTGCTGTAGGACATGGGGTGACCCGGGTAGCCCGAGGAGGTCCCGTTGTAACCCAGGGCGCTGCTGGCCCGCGGGTGGTGCAGGGAGAGGAAGGGGGACATGGGCCAGTACAGTGAGCCGGCTCGGTCCATGAAGGTCAGACCGGAGGTCAGCCGGGCCCCTCGTTTGAAGGCCAGCTTGGCTCGAGACGTGGTCGACCGCCGCCGGAGCTTCCCGGTGGTGCCGCCGATGAAGACGTCATCGCTGCTGGGGTCCAGCATCCAGTAGTTCCCCTTGCCCGGGTCGTCGTAGTGCCGCGGCACCTTGACGAAGCATTTGTTCAAGCTGAGGTTGTGCCGGATGGAGTTCTGCCAGCCCTGCTTGTTCTCCCGGTAGTACGGGAAGTTTTTCATGATGAACTCGTAAATGCCGTTCAGCGTGAGCCGCTTCTCCGGGCTCTGCCGGATGGCCATCATGATCAGCGCGTTGTAACTAAAAGGAGGTTTTTCGTACTTGCCGCTTTTCTTCTCTCCGTCCTTCCCTCCGGCGCCGCCGTCCCCGTCTTTCCCGTCCTTCTTCTCCTCCTGTTTCTCCTTCTCGTCCGGGCAGCTCTCCTGGCTCGAGGAGTCACTTTTAGGATCCGCTTTGCCGTCCTGCTGCACCCCCGGGAGAGGAGCTTTCTGCTCGGCTTCGTCCGCGCCGCCGGGCCGGTGGTGGTTCTGGTGGTGATGCTGGTTCTGGTGGTCGCTTTGCACGGCCTCGGGCACCAAACTGTTTATACTGAACGACGATTTAGGAATCATTTTCACCTCTTTGCGCTCTCCCATATCCAACATCACCGGGCAATGAGGGGGGAAAATGGCAACGACCAAAAGCGACGAACACAGCTGGGTTTCAATCTGTCCTGTCTCTGCCCGCGAACCAGGACGGGAAGGAAGGAACGGGGGATAGATAGGAAGAAAGAAAGTATAGCCCAACAAACTATTTCATGTTCGGTTTGGGGAGAAAAAAGGAAACACACACACACAACACACATGTACACACACATCGATAGGAGACAGATAGCTGCAATTAATTAGGGAGCCACAGCCACTAAAGCAAGTAAAAAACATTGGTTGGACCTTTCCAGTCCTCAGCCAACCAGGGGAACATTAGTATTAAATATTAAGGCGTCCTCTGCGCTTTCAGCCAATCATGACGCACAGGGAAACACACACATCCACCAATGCTGTGCACGCTGCAAAAAATGCCCACCCCGAACAGTCTTTTCACGGCTTCTTGAGTCTTAAAAATGTTATTTTGATCAAAATAAGACTGAAAATCTGACAGCGGAGCTTTTAGTATTTTTATTGTTTTCAAAGCGAATCGTTTGATTTAACATTTGCTGATTTTTTTTTTTTTTTGCATCTTAGTGAAGAAACTAGTGGCTGTATCCGTCAGATTTAGTCTCATTTTAAAATTAAAACGCTTCATTTTTATAATAAATCAAACTTTATTTGAAAATGTGTCGTTTCTAACCCACGTTGTTTATATTATGTGTGTTTTTTTAGAGGAAAATCAGACTTTCAGAGCGTTTTCACGCCCAAACGGCTCAGCAGCGCGGACACTCTTTTTTTTTGCAGCGTGGAAAACACACTCACCCATATCAACACCAGTCTGCTTTCCCTTCATCCCTCCCCTCCTCTCTCACTCTCTCTCCCCCACCTTAAACTAAACCCGTAGCTGGAAAACACACACCGTGCATGTGTACACCCAAATCCCCGCCGCTCCTCATATTTACACTCCTCCGATTCAAATATTTCCCCCTTCGGCGTCTCCAAAACTGTTTACATCCCGACTCAGAGGGAAAATAAACAGAGGAGAGGGGATCCGGAGGGCACGCGGACACGGTCAGGACACGCGGAGGTGATTTGTGTGTCAGATCGCAGCAGACTGTTGAGCACATAGAGAGGGCTGTTTCTCCAAAAGCCGTTTGTCCTCCGTGCGTAAAATTGCGCGTAAAATGTGCGCCGGGAGGGCGTAAACATGGTGTCATGTCAGCCTGCTGCTTCCAGGGAGGTTTCTGTAGTAGAGTTTCCTCCCGGCGGCTTCATGTTGGAGAATCTGACAACAACACGAACTGAAGTGGAGACAGAAACAGACTCAGAGAATGAAACGGAGAGGCCGCCTGGCGAGACGCGCCGCTTCAAAAACGAAAAGTTACATTTAAAATATGTTTTATTTTATTCATACTGACATCCAGGAAAACATTTTAGATTATTTAGAGCCTTTAAAGAAGGATTACAATTTATTATTATTATTAAACTGGATAAACATTCTCCAGCTCACATTATAAGTCTGATTTAATAACTTTAATAATCTAGTTATTCATATAAATACTTCTGTTATTAATAGTTCTGTTACTGGCACCGCAGTAAATCAGCACTACTCAGTCTGTCTGTGTGATGGTCAAACGTTCAGAACACACTGAGATCAGGTTCTCGGTGTATTTCTGGGGAATTCGGAACATTTGGTGGATGTTTTATGAGCAGATTTTCAGTATTTTTCCATTTGGAGACTCAGTTTATTTAAATTTGACGATCACAGTTGTATTATTCCTGACAGTTTTGAGGGGGAAAGAGTTAAAAGTGAACATAAACGCATCAAATATTCATGTTGATCATTTAAGTTTACAGATAATATCACTGAAAACATAAAGTACGAAGAATTCAAATAACCACAGAGACATATTAGTAGATTATATTTGGTTATATTTGGGGGGAGGTGGGGGTGTTGGTGGGTGGGGGTGTTGGGGGGGGGGGGGGGGGGGGGGGGGGGGGGGGGGGGGGGGTCAAGACCTCACTATCTATAAAATCTTTGCTACGGCCCTGCTGTTATTAGTACAAGTACTACTGCTGTACTAGTACATGCAGTACATCTACTGCTGCTCTAACACTAAACTAATATCACAGTTTTTAATGATATATAACATCACTACTATCAATATTAACACTGTCGTTGCTATAGCTACAGACACTACTGACACTGTAGTACCACTTTCACTTCCTCTGCTGCTGTTTTTGTCTCCAGGCTGCAAATAAAACACAGATTAGACTCCGTGGAACATTTATTATTATATTTATAATGTACAGTTACTGCTATAATATCTACTACTGTCGTATCTGTTACTAGTATTATACTACAAGTATGAATAAACATAAATAAATAAATCACAGTTTTCCTTCAGAAACATCCAGATTTAGCTAAAAAAAAAAAAAAAAAAAACACAGCTGTGAAGAAAATAAGAGCTCCAGGTTTGCTGATGTTATTCCACCTTAAAGCATTTAGTGTGAAGCGCGTGCAGCTATGAATCAGTCAGAGTGAATTTAATGTTTTTAAGGTGGTATTACAGTTAAATCACTGAATCTGAGACACACGAGAAGAAACAATTTATCACTTTTGGTTTTTTTGTAGATTTTACTGTGAGTCTTAAAACCACAATGATCTAAAATAATCATTAAATCTGTTTCCATCCAGGGTCAACACAAAGAAAAACCCTTCAGTCAAGATTTCCTCTCATATAATTATTGAACTAAAGACAGTTTTTTTTTTTTTTTTTCATGTTTTCGTTTGGAGACTTTCAGCCGCCGCAGGTCGCAGCAGCTCGGACACACTGAAGCGTCAAAAAGCCGTTTGAGTCACAAAATCTTGAGTTTATTATTTTCTGTCAACTGAGCTGAGCTGCGAGTCTGAGCTGCGAGGAGCATCCAGAGTGACACTGTGAGTGAAATCACACAGATTCTGTTCATTAAGGGAAGATTAAGGTGGAAAGAGACGAAGCACGCGACGAAAACCTCTTTTAATATGTCAAAAATAAGAGAAATGATCTCGTCTCAGAGGTTTCTTTTGTTCTCGTTTAGAGGAAAATTGAACATCAGTTTAAATGCAAAAATGAAATAAATGTATATTTTAAACCGTTTCATAGATGTTTAATCGTTTTTAAGTTGGATATTTTGGTTTGATCTTTTCAGTTTCATTTCTTGTTTGAAGGATTTATTAAACTTTTATCAGTTTTTGTAAAATAAAAAGATTTAGGAGCAAACATTTGTATTATTGCGGAACACATTAGTGTAGAAGCAGAGATGTGAGCTTTCATCTGACTTCTGATTTATAAAACATTTGTAAAAATGCGAAAAATAATAATAATAATAATAAATGTCTGAGCCGAGATTTGATGTTTGGACGGTAAAAATATTTTTAGAAAATAAAAACAATTTGAGTTTATTATCATCAGGCTGATAACTAGAAACAACAGTAAATAATAATAACTGTATATTATCAGAAGGTCTTCTTTCCGGAGCTTTCAGTCACACCATTTGCTCCGTCAAAAAACCAAGTAAGTGAATAAGATTTCCAAAGTCAAGAATGAACCTTCACGATGAATAATAAGTGTTGCTAAACAGCACTTCGGCAGCAGAGAACAAACAATGAACCCGTTCGGTGCGTTTTTCCTCGTTTTTATGCGTAAAAACGCGCTCCGTGCGCGTGCTCTGCGGATGTTAATACTGTATTCGGTGCGTTGATTTCATGCTCATATTTATATGTGATAAACTGATTTGAATTGTTTGTGTTTCAGCTTCTCAGTGACACCGAGTGACTGAACATCCTGGTTGTTTACTGTTGTTGTTTACTGTTAGTTGTTGTGAGCGCAGTTTGGACTCTGCTTATATGTTTCCTGTGTGTGTGTGTTTCAGCCTGGATGTGTATGTGTGTGTGTGTGTGTGTGTGTGTGTGTGGAAGTAAATTCCTGCTTGTGTCTGTCGGGCTGTGAGACATCCAAACAGACAACGAGGAGGAGGAGGAGGAGGAGGAGGAGGAGGAGGAAGAGGAGGAGGAGGAGCTGCAGCAGCAAAGAGAAAACATCCATCCAGCCTCAGAAAGACAAAAAACCTGCATCAAACCCTGCTGTTGTCGTTTATTTCACCTGCAGGTTTGTCAAAGAATCATCTCAGTAAAGTTTCGTGTTTTGAATAAAGTATTTTCTTCACAGAAGCAGCAGGTGAAGAGAACTGATGTCAACACACATACAGAACTAAATGTTGCTGTTTGAAGGTTCAAATGAAACCAGACTCTGTTCATTTTCTTCTATATTTTAAAACACATTTAAATCTTTTACATTTACAGTGTCAAGAATCAACTTTTTATTTTCAAATCAAACCAAAATTTCATTAATTTTGCGACTCATTAACGCGCACTCATCTGCAGCAGTGTGATACATGACAAGACTGAGGAAGAGTCTTTCCTCTTTTGTTGCTCTTCAAATCAAACTGAACCAGTTTCTGCAGAGTTTTAGACAATTAAAACACTTAACTAAGCAGTGAAGCCTGAGAGAGAAACTTTGTTGTTGCTTAACTGACAACTGAGAATTCAAGTTAAACCAAATCAGACTCAGTTCATTTTCTTTTTTTTTTACTTTTAGAACAAACTCAAATAAATGAAAATCTAAACTGTGCAGAGTGAAGACTGAGAGACGTCGACTCCTGCCTGCTCTGTTTGTCAGTTTATGTCAAATCAAACCAAACCAGACTCACTTCATTTTCTTCTGAAGTGTAAAAACACATTTAAATGTTCGATTTCCTCAGAACATTTTGCTCTTTTGACAATTAAAAACACAAAAAAAATATGTGATGGCAAAAGAGTTTCTCATTCAAGTGATTAAAAAAATAATCTATATATTATCACCAGCTGTTTTTATTTTAACGCTACCCAATATGTGCTGCTGTTCATTAAATCCGTAAGGAAACATACATTTACAGCCTCCAGCTGTCCATCAAGACGATGCTTTTAATCCAATTTGTTAGCAGATCTAAACATTTTTATTTTATCCCACAAAGAAGAAAATATATACTTTTTGCTTCACGACCTTGATTGTGTTATATATCAATTTGTACGTTGTCTAAATTGGTTTATTTGAGTGTTGAAAACAATAAAAGTGTAATTATCACTGTGGAAACTTTTTACTAAACATGACATATTTGTGTTTGGGTGGAGTGGAAAGATGATTTTTTTTATATGTAATAGAGGCTGCAGAGAGACAGAAACATGAGGGTGACCTTTGACCTCCAGCAGGATGATCATAATTAACATCTCAATTATCATCATAGGCAAAGATTAATTTGATTTTCATGGATTTTATTCCAACACCTGTTTTCGTTTTACTTCCAAGGACCCTTCATTCATCCTGTCAGTTTACACCAACCGGTGATAATTTTAGCTGATATGTGTAATCAACCTGAGAACTGATTCATGTAATAAAAAAGTGTTTAAAGTTGAAAGTTTTAGTGCAACTGAAATGTTTCATCCAGATGTGAAACAGGTGGTTAGTTTTTTTTTTTTTTTTTTACGTTTCTAGAGAATCTGCAGAACATCTGTTGTTTTTCTCTGCTCAGACAGAAACACAGAAAGATGTTTTTTTTTTAGTCAGGAGAAAGTCGATCAGAAGATATCGATCAATGAAGCTGATCAGTGACTGGTCAGGAGCGTTTTGATCAGGAGGCAGTAAGAAATCAAGAAAGAAACAACAGGACAATAAAGAAAATACAAACTCACACCTCAGTGTAAGAACATAAGAGGGTTCTAGATGCTCCTTAGGGGGCAACTGAGGGTTCGGGTTACTAAGAAGGTTCTAAGAGTTCTTAAAGGGTCTGTGGGTTATTGGATTGTTCCTGTATCCCTTTGGGGGTTCCTTGTGTTCTAACTGGGGTGTTCCATTGATTCTTAACAGGGTTCATAACGGGGTTCTAGGACTTCTTGAGCTTCATTAAGGGGTCTGTGGGTTAATAAGAGGTTCCAGCAGCCCTTTGTAGGTTCCTTGGGTTAAGAGGGGTAGTAAGGAGGTTCTAGAAGTTCTTAAGGGGTTCCTGGATTTTTTAAATGAGATCCAGGAGGTTTTAGAAGTTCTATAGCTTCTTAAGGGATCTTCCTGCAGGCCGTAGGGGGGTTCCTTGTGTTCCACTGATTGTTAACAAAGTTCATAAGTCAGTTTTAGGTGTTATTAAGCGGGTTCTATGGGTTTAGGGGTAGGTAGGCTTCTTAAAGGGTTTATGGGTTATAAAAAGGATTCCTGTATCCCTTAGAGAATTGTTTGTGTTCTGCTGGGGTGTTCCATTGATTCTTAACAAGGTTCAAAAGATGGTTCTAGGTATTTAAGGAAGTTCCAAAGTAAGTGTATGTGGTTATTTAAGGGTTCCTTGGGTTCTTAAGGGGTTACACTGGTTCTCAGCAGGGTTTGTCGTGGTGTTCTAGGAGTTCTTATGGGGCTCAATTGGTTTTAAGGATGTTCTAGTGCTTCCTTAAGAGGTCTATGGGTTATTAAATGGTTCCTGCATCCCTTTGTGGATTGCTTGGGTTCTTAAATGGGTTAGTAAGGGGTTTCTAGGGGGTTTTAAGGGGTCCCAGTGTTTGTAAGTGGAATAAAGGGGTTTTAAGAAAGTTCTAGGCCTTCTTACAGGATGTTTCTGCAACCCTCAGAGGATTCCTTGTGTTCCTATGAATCTTAACAAGGTTTGTAAGTCAGTTCTTGGATTTCTTATGGAGTTCCAGGTATTTGAAGGAAGTTCCAGAGCTTCCTACATAAGAATTCAAGGAATATTAACAGATTCCAGGGGTTCTTAAGTAGGATCCAGACATTTTACAGATGTTGTTGGGATCCATGGAGTTGTTACAGGCTCCCTGTGGTTTATTATGGGGATTCAGCAGGCCTTAAAGGGTTCCCTAGATTCTAATTGAGGATCTTAACAGGGCTGGGAACCCCTTTATAGGGTTCGTTAGAGAGTTCTAGGAGTTTTCAAGGGCATTCAGAGGTTATTGAGTAATTTTCAGGGGTATTAATAGATTCCAGAGGGGTCCTTGGGTTTTAAGAAAAGTTCTAGAGCTTCTAATGCGGGTCTGTGGGTTCTTAAGGTGGTTCCAGTGGGGTTTACAAGGGGGTTTTATGAGTGCCTGAAAGACTCTTGAGGAGTTCTGGGAGAATTTATAGGTTCTAATCAGGTTCCAGTGGTTATTAGGCATGTCTAATGGTTAATAAGGGGCTCCTGTGGTTCTTTAAAGGGATTCTAGAGGCCCTTAAGGGGTTTCAGTGGTTCTTATTGGACTCCGAGCATTGTTAAGGAGGTTCTGGGGGAGTTAAGTAAGCCACAGAGCTTCTTAAAGGGTTCTGTGGGGTTATTAAGTGGGTTCCTGGAGGGTCCATCAGCTCTGGAGCTGTTTCAGGGGTTCTTCAGAGGGATCTTAAGTGGTTTGGGGTTGTTCTGGAGGTTTTTAAGAGGTAACTTATTAAACATAACGATAAACCATGATTCATTTCCATAAAGAACCAAACTCTTTATTCATATTGTCATGTTTTACTGCAACAACAGACAGAATATTGTTCAGAACAGAAAAATCTGAACCTGCATCCAGTCCTCACCTGTGACCTTTGACCTCTGACCTGCCCCCTGAGGTGAACCACCCCTCAGTGTTCCCTCAGACCTGCAGCAGGAGAAGGAGGACCGAACTGACTGAAGGTGTTAATCTGCAGAATTTATTGACTTTAAGTCGGAGAATGTTTGAACACATCGACGCTGTGATTTCTCAACACGCCGGCTGCGTGTAAACAGCCTCAGTATTATTATTATTGGCTTTAAGGCTCAGAGGGAAAGTTGTGAGCAAATAAATCAGTGGGATCAACAGACAGAAGCGGGAAGCTGTGAGGAGGACGGAGGGCGCCTCCCAGCGGCGGAGCGAGGATCGATGTTTGTGTGTCACATTTCCAAATAAAACCATTAATTCTTTTGATTTGATCTAGAAAAATAAAAACAGAAAACGAAATTGTAATAAGATATCAACTGGAACTCATTTCTTTGTGCTGAACGGAGGAAAAAATAATAATTATTTGACGTATTCAACAATTAAGACAATAAACTTTTGACAGGCTTTACTGTTGCTACATCAGCCGTTTTTATCTAGTCTTTTATTCATCAACTCTTCCACGTTTTAGAACCTAAAAAACACGTATTTAATTACAAATGTTGTGCTGTTTTTTTTGGAGAAAAACAGTGGAATAATATCACGTAAAAACGTGACTGCGTGTGTGTCAGATGAACGTTTCTGTGGGCGTGAATGTGACAGAAAACAGACGGAAAACTGTCCGTTTAGAAACTTTAAAAAAAAAAGAGAGAGAAATAAACGCTGAAATTCTCCATCTTCAAGTCATTTCCTCTGTTTTAATCAAATATTTGTAATATTCTAATAACGTCCTGTGTCGCAGCTGATTACAGTGACCTTACTAACTACTTAATGTCACATTTTTCTTGTACAATATAATAATCTCATATTATTTCCACAATAATAATCTGGTTAAAACTGCGGTAATATTTAACCATGAATGCAAACCGTAACTTATATTAGTATTTAAGCAAATAGCAAACATATCTGCTTACAAAATGAAGTGTAAATAATCTCATAAATATTAAAATTAGAAAACAATGGCACAATTTCAGTTAATTTTCAGCATGTAAAGGGTTTAATGTGAGGTTTTCCCGGTTAAAAAGATAAATAAATCTTGCATATTGTAATTATCTGGACTACAACCCTCAATAAATGTTCATGAACTGGATTTTTTTTTAAATCACGTGTCCTGTTAAATGTAAATGTTCCTTTATCCTGGTGAAACAAATCACCTCACAAAATAGACCCGTTTAAAGATATTAACCCCAAAATATGTCACAATCAGGATTAAAAGCCCCTCCCGGTGTAATTTAGGGATTTAATCTCATCGTTAAAATGTTTTTTTAATCCCTCAAATTAGCAGAAAAATATGGAGGACATCCGAGACTTCAGTGTCTTTAATCCACATCCAAAACAATTGAACTTTTTTATTAATCTCAGGAGAACAAAACACGTTGAGATTCTCGTTAAAAAAGCAAAAATCTTTTTTTTTTTTTTTACATTTCTTTTGCCACAGAGAGAAAGTTGCTCGTCTTTCTTCTCCCGCTGGAGAGGAAACAAATAATCTGCAGCTGAAACCTGCAGAAAACAATCAGAGCTGCAGTCAGACAGGAGAAGAAAAAAAAACTGCAGAATAAAAACATCGATTTGTGATTTTCTTTCTTCTTGAACGAACTCACCGTCTGTCCGCTGCTGTGTGCGTGTACGTGTACGTGTGTGTGTGTTGGGAAGTTAAACTGGTTAAACTGGGTTTTGAGCTGCAGACAGGTTTGCCTCTGATCCCCTGCTGTTTCTCGTCTCTCTGCTGGTTTCTGTCGCCGTGAGCTGAATGTTGAAACGCGAATCAGACGGAGGCCTGGAGGGACAAAAATATTTCCAACAGGACAAACAATAACACACCGGCAACAGGAGGAAAGCTGATGGTTACTCAGATTTACAGTTATATTCTGCCACTGAAATATAATAATAAAACATCATTTAAAACCGTTTCAGTTACCTGTAAAATGTCCTTTAATTAAAGCTGAATTTAAAGACCAAAGAACGTCGATGTTTCCCTCCTCATCAGTGGACACATGGTGCAGAGAGTCGAGCTTTAGTTCCGGGGTGTTTCATGGACTGTAAAGAAAGTAAACCCGAACAAAGATCTGCTGCAGCATCCCCGCGTACAGCGCGGCATCTCGACGTGGTGGCCTACGGCAGCTGCGGCGGGTCATCAGCTGCCGCTTCTAGAAGAGCCACCACCCGTCTGCAGCGACCCGACACACCGCCGCTGCCGCTGCTGCTGCTGCCACCGCCTCCTCCACCACCTCCTCCACCCAGTCCGGCGCTCCGCTCCGCGCTACAGGTGCATCAGCGACCGAACAGTTTCTACCACAAACCACAAATAAATCTCCTGAAACAACCCGCCAAAACCCCCTCAGATTCAGGACCAGGAAGGCTGCGCTGCACTTTGCACATCATAAACTATTTACTGACCGCACAACTGCACACAAACCAGGACCAGACTGTGACCCCTGATACTCACAACGCCTTACTTCCTTTTCCATGACTATTTATCCTTATATATTTGATATATTTATATTCTTCCTATAGCCTATAACTCGGTGCAGCACAGTGAGTCTCGTGCAGTGACAATAAAGGTTCATTAAAGGTTTAGTTTCCCCTTAAACGTAACTTTAAACACCTTAAACTAAATCACAGGTTTATTAAATTATCTTAAACATTTATGACTTCATTTTCATCTAATTTAGGACTAAATTTGACTCGTTTGCCGTCTTAAAGTTACTCATTAATTCACATTTCATTCATGGTGATATGAGGTGTAAAATAATGGGTTGATTTTCTGGTTTAACTGCTTCTTATTTTACTATTTTATGTGTAAATTGTATTTTGTTTCCTGTGTAAATTAAATCTAAACAGACGCACCTCATATATAGTGCATGAAATTTGTATTTATTTGAGATAACTTTCAAATTAAGTCTGTTTTACAATTAATATAAAATACATAAAATATTTAAATCGTCTCAGATGGATTTTGGAGTTCAGATTTTTAAATATTTTTGTACATTTTTTCATTGAGGTTTTGCACGTTTTTTTTTATTCTTTGCATGAAATTCTTTTATTATATATTTATTTATTGTTCTCTGGTTAAATATTCAGCATGTTTAACGTGTTTAATGTGTTAAAATATTTCATATAAACATGTTGATGTTCTGAGATTGAATCTTGAAACTTTGTGTTCAGACAGTTTTTGTCTGTGAATCTGTCGTGTAGCACATGAACAAACATCTCCAGCGGTGAAAACATGAATTCATGAGGAAGAAAAATGGCTCCAGTTCCAGTCTAAGATTATGAAATAAAAAAAGGCAGGAAAAAGTGAGTGAAGTCGCAGCCAGAGAGGAGAAATCCTGCTGACCTGCTGCACGAAAACAAGCAGGAAAATCATTAGCTGTGTTGGCGCCGCAGGGTTAATGGTTCAATCAATGTCAAGCGCTGGAAATAAACTTCTGAACTGGACAATCTGCCGGCTGGAGCCCGCAGACTCCAGACTGGGAACACCGGGAGGAGCGGGAGGCTCATTACTGCACCGACAGCGCCACCGTGAGGCCGACAGATGCAACTACACACCGGAGCATCGATTATCATCATGGAAACATCTGAAAAGAAGTTCAAATAACTTTAGATACAAATATGACTCAGTCATTAATTCAAACTTTACTAAACAGACAAAACATCTTCCTTTATGTTCCAGTAATGAAAATATTAGTCGATTAGTGGACTGACAGAAAAATAATCATCAACAATTTTGATATTTTCTTAATTATTTTTCAAGAAAAACAAAAATATTCTGATTTCAGCTTCTCCAAAGTGAAGATATGATGTTTTTCTGGGTTTTATATCATATTAAACTACTGGTCACCTGCAGTTTTTCCAGTTTTTATTGAAATGTATATAGTTTAATGTCTCAATGTACAAATAATTAGAGATTTTTAAAAAACAACAAAAAAAACTTGGAATAGTTTGATTAATAAAATTGAGCCTGCTGCAGATAAAACAGCCAAACTAACTTTCTCTCTACAACAGAAATTAAATATTTCAAAAAACAGAAGGGACCGGAGCACATTTACATTCATTTACAGCCTTCAATGGTGCAAACAGACTAAAGTTTGTCGTCATCAGAGTCAGAGCGGATAAAGACACAAGACAAACAACATGTGTAATCAACCTGGAGCAGGTGTGTGGTTGTCATTAGATAATTAGCTGAACAGGGTTTTAAATCTATTGGATAATGAATCCAATAGATCCAGTTAATCAATGCGAAGTCTGGAGTCCACGACCTGAGAGGAAGTTGATTCAGCTGCTTTTTGCTGGAAGATGTGTAGAGAACCTTGTTTCAACTAGAAACTAAATATTGTTGGAAAGTGTTTCCAGCGTCTTTCTGTCCTGTTCAGCTGGACGACCGAACGACTTTATGAGAGAAAAGCAGCAAAACCTCATTTGAGAAACTAAGACTGTCAAATATTTGGTAGTTTTTGTTTTTTAAAAAAAAAGACTTTAAAATGATTAATCAAATATCAAAATAGTTGCCAATAATTTTTTATTCTCATTAACTAATCGATTAATTGAATAAATGTTTCGGATTGAGTTAATAAACTCTGATGAAGGCAAAAACTTTATTGTCTAAAACAAAGGAGACGTTTTCTGCCTGAAACGTCCACATGAGGCGACGTGTTCTGTTCTGTTTGTAGGTGAGTTTCACTCACAAAAAAAAAGGTTCCCAATAACTGGGACGTTACTGGTTCCTGTTAGAACTCTGATGGTCTTTATGGAAGCATCGGAGTTTATTCTCTTTCTGTCTTTTTAACGTCCTCATGAACAGGCAGCATTCATCAGGCTGAAACCACAGATTTACTACAAAATTTGTGACATTAAAGGAGGTTGTGATCTGCAGCACGACAAGCTGGCGAAGCTGTTAACAGAAACCGTGTTCCTGCACATGCTCAGTAGCGTCTGCCTTACACAGAACTACTCTCCAGAGACTGAAAACATGATCACTGTTATTAGTCTTTGGAACCGTTTCTAAACAAACTAACATGACTAAACTTCCTCATGATGAAGGAACGTGTCACCCAGTGCAGCGGTGTGACTCACTGATGTGTTTTTAATCAGATATATCAGGCTTTGATACACACACGATACTTGTTAGTAGATCAGTTTGTTGTTGGTTTGGATCCAAACAAGAAGAAAAATATAGAAAATCAGCAGAATGATCCTTTCAGAGAGTTTGTTGACTTTAAACACTCAAATAAATAAACCTCACAGAAAAAAAGTCAGAGAGATTTAGGAGAAGAAAATATTCCTGCATGAAGCTTCAACACTGCAGCTCAGACAGTTGACCTTTGAACTCTGCATCACTGACAGGGAAAATGTAAATATTTTATTAAACATTCAGTGCAATTTATTACAAGTTTGGTGCTTTTACGAACTTTTAACTTTACTTTTTAACTGTATATTCCACAATCTGCTGAATATGAACACAACATATAAATCTTACAGTAATCGATAAAACAAATGAGATTATTAACGAATACAAACGTATCAAAAGTGTTAATTTTCCCACCTTGAGTATAAATAACTTTCTGTTCTAATTTAAAGTGCAGAAACAGATCAATGATGAAGTTCCATCAGATGTTTATGATTCATAAACTGGAGAGAGTTTGTGTGAATGAATCTCCCTCAAACACTTCAATTGACTTTAATTTCCCAAAACTGATGAAGTGTTTGAACTCCTGATTTCTCTCAAATGTCTTAATCGGACTCATTATTTTTAATGATTGGCTGATTGATCTGATTGAATGGCAGAGAGAGGATTGACTGGAGATGTTTGGATTTGTTGCTAGTTAATAAATAAATGGAGTTCATTTCCAAAAAAAAGATCCACTCTGAATAATAAATCATTACGCTACGACACGGAGCTTCGTCTCTTCAGCTCCGCCTTTACAAACATTTTTCCTCCTAAAATGTGACAAATGTGTTTTAATTGATTTGCTGTCGATCACTTTGTGTGATATTTCAAAAGGTGGAGATCATGTTTTTTGGAGGAAAAAAACTCTTCAAACGAAGTCACTTCAGACTGTTTTACAGCAGATTCTCATTAGAAGTTGTGTAAACAGACGATTAACAGTCGGTCCGTCGCTCCGGTTCATAAATGTGGAGAACGGACGTCCAACAAAAGGCTTCAGTTTTATTTGAAGGGAATTTTTATGACGCAGTGATGAAAGTTATTAATGATAAAAGCTGGTTTGTGTGATGAAGATGTGTAAAGAAATAAACACAGGTGAGTTTTGACTGATTGAAACCAGACGCTTAAAGGTATAATATGTAATTATTCCACATTAAAATGTCTAAAAACAACTAAACATATGTTATTTTATTATCTCAAATATTTCCAACAATGTTCAAACTCAGAGAAATCTGTAATTTAATCAAAGTAACGGTCCGTTTCATTTGGTCGCCTGTCGATGGCGTCATACCTCCTCTACCAAAGAGTAAACACGCACCAGATGCATACGGCGGCGCTGTGTTTGTCCGCTACAATGGCGTCTACCAAAGACTAACTTACACACATACAAGATAATACATCGGCGTTGTGGTTGTTCCACACAAACTGTTATAAATTGACTTTTATTCAGTTTTAAGCCACATTTTCATGATAAATTTAGGTGGTTTTTAACTATATCTTTTAGCCGGAAGAAGGATTTTAGTCATTGGACGTCTGGATCTTAAGTTATCAGAGAAATAAACTGGACAAACGTTAGCAGCAGCTCGGCTAACAGCCCCTCCAGGAAGTCTGGTGGTCACCAAACATCGTCGGAGAAATATTGATTTTTTAGGTGAAACAGTTTTAATTGGTATTTTAACGATTTTAGTCTCCGGGTCTGTTTGTTCTGGAGAGGAGGAGACCTCTGCGGGTAAAAACATCCTGAATGATGAACACTGGAGTAATCCTATCCCGGTGAAGCTGGTTATTTAACAACGAAGACAACAACTCCCACGATCCCTTGCTACTTCACACCGTCATCACACTCCGTCTTTTGTTATTGTTTTGATTGAGACCCCTAGCGGGCTGAAATTACATATTGTGTGTTTAATTAATTAATCTTTATATCCTGATAAACAGACATTTTGTTTTCACTTTCTTCATTCAACCTGACATTGTGTTGTTGTGTTGTTATTATTTATTTGTTTGGATATTTGCTAACCGATCGGCGACCAATCAAAGGTGCTTTTCAGTCGACAGAAGCTGTAGTCGCGGAGAGATTACAGATTAAAGATTAACAGATCAGACGCACGTTTATGAACATGTGATGAGCAAACGAAGCATCAGAGCAGGTTGAAGCCCTGGATTCTGACTTACAGGCAGCATTTGAACACATGAAATTGGACCATGTTTAACATCCGACATCAGAACAAGATATAAATAACAGAAAACCACAAAAAGCTCAATATGTCCCCTTTAACTTAAAGCAGCTATAATGTATATGTCTATAACTCCACAGTCTGAACTGTCAGTGTTGTGATGAACCTACAGAGAAACATCAGCGACTGACTTTCAGCTAATAAATTACACGTACAGTCACTTTATTACACTATAAACTGATGCTGGTCCCAGTCTGTAGTTTCCATCATGACAGAAACTGTTTTTCTTTTCCAGAAAATTCCAGTAATTCTGTTCACTTGACCCCCAAAAATGTGTTGAATATTGAAGATGTTTTCTAGTTAAGATACTGTTTAAGCATGTTGGGTTTGAATAGATTTTTTTGTATTTGTGAAGGAGGATGAAGGTTCAAATGAAAAGTCTTCTTTTAAGCTGAGTTGTTGTTTCTGTAACCTCTCATTCAAACTTCTTTTTCACAGATTTCTGGCAGATTCTTAGTCATTACGTTACATTCGAAGTGCATTTAAACTCCACAGGAACAAGAGCTTTTAAATGTATCTCTCTTTAACAAACCACATGATTAGAAAAAAAATAACTCAAGTCTCATTTTTCTCTGAAGTCTTCTTCAGTGGAAAGAACTCTGCTGCTCTGGAAGAAGTTCTTGAAACGACCTTCAGTTAAATGTTTCATCAGATTACACTCATGTAAAAGCACGTTGTGTTCTGTAAGCCACTTTGTGAACATGTAGAAGCACTTTATACGTAAATGATTGATAAAACCTCTGATAGATTTTTATCCCTATTGTAACTAGTAAACCTTATATTCCAATATTAATGTCCCAAACTGTACCAACAGGCGTCGGATGGATCGATGGTCGATGAGGCTCTACTTCTTTGTGAAAAACTTCCTGAAGGTGGTCCAACTCGACTTGTTCGTGGCGTCGTCTGTTACCTGCGGGGCGGCAGCGGGGGAGGAGTCCTGGGCGTCCGAGGGGGGAGGAGGAGGAGGCACTGAAGGAGGCTGATTTGGGCGACTCTGTTGGCCTGTAATGCAACAAAATACAGTTACACCAAATATCCTCACAGATTCATTTATACGCTCAATGATAATCTGCTCATTAGCATGTTGGCATTTATTCCAACAAGCTGAATTTTACATGGAAATATTTTCATGTGAGCATTCTAGTCTCTATACAACTTTTATTTATTAAGGACTGAGCCCAAAAGGGCGAGGACCCTATTGTTTTTCATGTGTTTGTTTCTTTCTTTATTATTACGCCACTTAAACCCTAAATTTGACCCCTTAAACATGCTCAAAAACTCACCAAATTTGGCACGCACATCAGGTCTGGTGAAAAATTTGATAAAATGTAAAAATTAACCCCTAAAGTGCCAAAATGTGCTCACTAGCGCCACCTATGTAATTAAAATGGCCGCCACGGCCCGTAGGAATGTCGTAGAGAGATCAAACCAAAACTCAATTATTTGTCTCATCAAGACCTACAAATCATGCAGACACCCCTGACCTAAATCCAACAGGAAGTCCACAATCAGCTTTTCAAAATAAGACTTTGCCCCAACCCGAACAAACACTATCTCCTCTGAGGGCATTAATGGTATCAGCTTCAAACTTTAATACATGACATAATCGATTATTCATTTTAAGTCATTTTTTAAGAGAAGAATGTCCAGATTCTCTGATTCCAGCTTCATAACTGTGAATATTTTCTGATTTCTTTAGTCTCTATGACAGTAAACTGAATATCTTCAGGTTGTGGACAAAACAAGACATTTGAATTTGTCATCTTGCGCTTTGGGAAACACATTTTTCGACATTTTATGAGCCAAACAACTGATCAATTAATGAAGAAAATAATCAACAGATTAATCGTTGGTTGCAGCCCTAATGATAACATTATCAAATTTAAAGTAATTCAGTGCTCCTAATTTACTTGTTGTTATTTTCTGTTTTTGACCTCTGGATAGTTTGGGGTGATATGAATGTTGAATATTTTATGGGTGATAATATTATAAGATTTATGATTAATTGGCATGTTTTTCTTCACTTACTAACCTGGATGGGAATGTGTGTGCAGTGTCCTCTCACCTGTCGTGGCCTCGCCGCCCTCCGGGTAGCGGTGTCTGTTGTAGTAGGTATGGGGGGGTTTGGGAGGAGGTTGGCTCTCTGTGGACGATTGTCTCTCCAGGCTCTCGGCTCTCCCGTCGGACGGCTTGGCGGACACTGAATCAACCGCAGCGTCGGCTAACTTCTCCAAACTCAAGTTGACTGATGACGCTCTCCTGAACAACAAGATAATGTTAATGTTTTTGTACAAAATGTATCTCGACTCTTTAACTACTTTATATAATCCATCATCCCCCAAACCAACGCTGGCTGCTATGAGCTGACTGTTTAAGTAGAGAGCTAACATCATGTAGTTGAAATGTTAGCTTGCTATATGTTAGCTATTCCTCTTGATTATTACCTAACAAGCAATTCAAGATCAGATTTGTTTCTATGCTTCTAGCACAAAGATAGGTCCAGGACATATGTAGCCTAGCTTAGCACAAACACTGGAAGTAGAGGGAAACTGCAAGCCAGCTCAATTCAAAACAGAAAAAAGCTACTCCAAATGTTTTCATTTTCAGTTTAACTTAAGCTAATATTAGGACGCTAGTATTCATTTTAGTGTACCTATTGTGTAGATATTGTATTCTGACTGTTAAAAGCCATTTTAGATTCTCCAAACTACACACTTCAGTTGCTAATGAGTTCAAATTTGTCACCTAAAGAACTAACATTATCTAGCCTATTAGCTAACTAGCAGCTGAGGCAGATATTAAGAGAACTTGGGAAAGTTTGTGAAAGATTAAACAATAATTCATCTTAGATTCAGTTTCATCAGTTTCATCTGTCCACTGTGTGTTTAGCCTAGCTTACTAAAAAGCCTGGAAGCACTACTAGCTACTACTACTACTACTAGCCTCAATCAAAACCGAGAAAATCCACTGTTTAGTCAAAGTTTAGTCAATTTCAACTGCATACTAGCTTATATTATTATTTTTAGTATTTAAGTGTACCTATTATGTACAAATTGTATTCTGACTGTTCAAAGCTATTTTAATAGATTCTCAATTGAACAAACAATTGAAGATGTATTATTTTGTATTATAAAACTTTATTGATCCACAGGGGGAAATTCACCAGCTACCCAGCCAAATATAAAGTAATGAAATTATCCCCACCTTTACCTGCTGCAACATTCAGCTGATGTACACATTATGCATCGATAATTATAATCCCTTAATTTAATACATATTATTCCCAAATGCATTTCAGAATAATGTCATTAGCATGCTGCATAATGAGTACTTTTACTTTTGGTACTTTAAGTATAATTTGATACTTTTGTACTTTTACTTGAGTAAAATTTTGAATGCAAGACTTTTACTTGTATCAGAGTATTTCTACACTGTTGCATTACTGCTTTTACTTAAGAAAAAGATGTGAGTACTTCTTCTTCCACTGGCTCAAACCAACCACCCCCACTATGAGGGCAGAATGTCAAATAAACATATTTCTCTTGCAGAAATCCTTTGATCAGTGCATTTTATGAATGTTTAAGTCACGTTGCCTCTACAGTGCTTCATTTTTTTTTTATGTCCATGCAGCAAACTAAACCAGATGTAATGCATGACAGCTGAATAGACCTGTGGCTGTGTCCTTTGCCACCGTGTGCTTTTCCACCATTGTGTGCCCGCTGAATGTAATTCACCTTGTCAAAGCATCTCATTAAAAGAAAAACCCTGCTGGCGTAGAGTTTCATTTCTTTGGCCTCTCACCCACCTGAGAGGTACCCGGTGTCCCCACAGCGCTCAGTGTGAACAGATAAATGTGAAAGTCAAAGTCAAATTACCTTCCTCTGTTTGTAGGAAACCACTTCAGTCTGAAACTCCATCCGACGTGATGACCCTACACGCGTCCCGTTTGACCCCAAAACCATCCACGCAATTCTTTTGTTTGATCGGCTTTCTGTTCACCGCAGGAAATCCTTTCAATAAAGTGAATTCTTAATAATTCAGCCACAAATAAAAATGAAATCCATGACAAATTACTTTTTGGATGCTGATTGAATCGTGTTCGTAGCTCCAAGTATCACAGACTCTT
The DNA here is from genome assembly GCF_914725855.1 of Thunnus albacares. Lineage (NCBI taxonomy): Eukaryota > Metazoa > Chordata > Actinopteri > Scombriformes > Scombridae > Thunnus > Thunnus albacares. The sequence continues at coordinate 28,011,946 of NC_058120.1, read as the reverse complement.
AAGTAGTGAGAGTTTTAGTTTTGGTTACTTTATGGGTCTTTTATGAGATATTTCTTGATTTATTTTTCGTCACTTTTTATTTCTATTTTACTATTTTGCAAAAGTGAAAGTCAGAAAATAAAGAAAATGAATAAGTATTGAATACGGATTTGTACCCATATTGTCCTTTGACTTAACCAGGTCCAGATATGACGGCGTCCATGTTGTTTGCAGTCCATTTCCTTCCATTTTCTGGGAAGAAATATTCTTCATATTCCTCAGGGAGAATGAATTCTATCACATATTCTTTACTGTGTCGGTCATTGGTTAGGACTTGGAGGCTCCTTTTAATAGCAGTTTGTAGTTATCACTTTTTTGCAGCAAGTCAGCAGAATTTTACAGAGATACTTCTTAAAAGGACAAGTTTACAATTTTTCAACAACAGTCAGATGTCCGTATGAACAGTGAAAGAGGTTTTTTCCTCGTTGTAATCATTCCTCCTGTTCATACTGGATATTAAATGATATCCATCAAATTCCCTCTTTGTGTTTCCTCGGACAGTGTTTCCCTGTTGAGCTGCAGGTGGAAGTATAGTAACAAAAAGAGGGACTTTGGCACTAAAAAGACTGTAACGTTGAAAGATATCTACTTGATTTGACTCATTTGGACGCTGACGCTTCATATTAGCTTCAGATAAACTTTAAAATACATCGTTGCACAGAAGGAGGACTGTGGATTTTGTCCTCCATCACTTCTATTGTAAGGTCATTATAAAGGGATCTTCTAATGGTCAGTATGAACAGGAGGAATGATTACAGCAAGAAAAACAGGTTTAAATGTTCATTTGAGCTCCTGACTGTTGGTTTAAGACACACTTGAAAAACTGTGAACGCGTCCTTTAATACAACTTCTTCTGTTATCAATCCAAGATACAATATCTTACAGTTTCATAACCTAAAATGTTTTATAAGGGTTAAAAGATATTTTTCTGACTTAGACAACATTACAAACTGGTTCAGATTTAATTGTTCAGTGATAAAGTTTTTTTTGTAGAAAAATATTCATACTCTAGAAACTTCCATGTTTTGAAAAGACATATTGTGTTTGTATTGTAATTGGCACTGTTGAACAACGTGTTTAATGTGAGAAACTGCTAATTATTCTTTTTAACATTTGTCTTCGGGTTTTGACTTTCCAACAGCATCATTTTCATCAGCTGGCTATTAAATCTGGATATCTGAGCCTCCTTAAACGCATCACCAAGTTTCTAAAGCTTGAAAATGGTATTTTATTATTTTTATACCTGCTTCCTCGCAAAATTATAATACGTTCCTACAACTGAAATTAATGTAAAAACTGGTGGATTATTTGGACAAAGGACAGCAGAAATGAAACATATGAGATTTGCAGTTAATGGGTTGAAAGACAGTCATGGTCTTTCAAATCTGACAGATCAGACTTAAAGGACCACATAAGATCTAACAACTTGCAGAGTGGTATAAAGTGGATGTGATTTGTATTTAATCAGGGTTTCTACAGGGTTTAACAAGCTAAATTTAAGACTTTGAAATACATTTTTAATACTGCGTTGAACGCAATTTAATACTTACACGATAACAACGACCAAAGTATTAAAGTATGATTGAAAACATCTAATTTTTCTCAGTATTTCCCAGCAGTACCCTACCGACCCTGTTGTTTTTCGTGTGTTTGTTTGTTTGTTTCTTTCTTTCTTTATTATTACAGGACGTAAACCCTAAATCTGACCCCCTAAACATGCTCAAAAACTCACCAAATTTGGCTCACACATCAAGTCTGGTGAAAAATTTTGATAAAATGTAAAAAAAAACCCTAAAGTGCCAAAATGTGCTCTCTAGCGCCACCTATGTAACAAAAATGGCCACCACGGCCCATAGGAATGTCGTAGAGAGATCAACCAAAACTCAATTATTCGTCTCATCAAGACCTACAAATCATACACTGACACCCCTGACCTAAATCCAACAGGAAGTCCGCAATCAGCCTTTCAAAATAAGACTTTTGCCCCAATTTTGGACCCCAAACAAACGCTATCTCCTCCAAGGGCGTTAATGGTATCGGCTTCAAGCTTTAATACATGACTTATGACACTGTGTGGACAAAAAGTTGTTAAAAACTTTGTAATAACTTGAACAGTTTGGATTTAATAAGCTCTGAAAGTTGCAGTGCCACATCACACCTTACAATGTAAAGCTATGGGGATGCAATCTATGGGCATGAACTTTGTGTCAAACAGAGGCTTCTGATGTCTAAACTATAAGTGTGACCACTTTCAAACCTGTATCAATGGATTCGCAAAGAAATTTCCTACTATAACATGATTTTTAATGTAAGATTTGGCCAAAGTAATGGGATTTATGAGGAGATTTCACAAGAAGCGTACTCTAAAATCCTCCTCTCCAACTGCTCCTGGTGATGTCACTCCCTCAGTGCTGTGAAACATTCCGCAATACACACTCATTATAAAATCACAGGAGGAGCAAGAAAAGACTTTCAAACTCAAACTCTATTATCTCAAAAACAATAAAAGATAGAAAAAACATGTAAATTCAAGATTTGTAGGTCAAAGTCTCGTGACTCATTTAAAGTTCAAATGAAGTTTGTATCTAAAATTATGTGGAAGCAGTAACTGTTCAAAAAGGTGTGGGTTCGCTCACACTCTCCATTCAAATCAAACTTTGACCAGGTCATGTGGGTTAAAAGTCTTTCCTTTTCTAAAAATAGACTTGATGAAAATTAGGAAAATAATTTGTTTTACACACAAACTCATCAAGAGTTTTCAATTTACTAATTGAAATTCAAGTGAATGGGCCCAAAACTTGCATCATTTTGATGACACAGGTGTGAGCAAGACAAGACATGTCTCACCCTGCAGAAAATTCTCATCCTGTCAATCAATCTTTCAAAATAAAAGCACTCCACACTTGTAAGAAATATCCCTCATTTTTAAAAAGCAAAATGATCTGATCCCGACAGGCCAGAGTGCGAGGTCCCGACCAACGCTGCTTGCAGCTTTAATTAATTAATTGAAGTTTTCTCTACTCTGGTGACGGTGTTCGCTGCTGACTGAAACTCTTCCTGCAGAACAATCCACTGTCGCACCGCCTCACTGTAGTTTATAGATGTAAACGTCTCCCAACAGCCGCAAACACACAAATAAACATACAACTAATGTTACTGCAGGTCTAGAGCAGGAAAGAGACGACATTCAATATATAAAAAACACCTTTGGACAAGACGTTTAACACTTTTTAACACCTTCTTAGGACATTTTTTTTCAAAGGGAAACTGAATTCAATGCTTTTTAAGACCTACAGACACTCTGTTAATGGCATCAAAACATGCAAAAACACCAGTATGGTACCAGGAATGACAAGAAAAACAAATTATGATTATATATTTGAACTGCTGAATGAAACACTGAACTGTTCTGTAATAGCAGTGAACAGTGGGAACCTTCTGAGGACCAATTAGAGTTTCAGTCCATAAAAGTGAGGACGTTTTTTTTTTTTTTTTTAGAAAGAGTCCGATCCTTATACCTCAAAGGGCTGTTTAAGAGTAAAGGGTCTGGATTACAGGTGTGTATTATGCCAACGAGGGTCCTCATGCGTGTTATAAAGTCCAAACGTGTCTGTGTGCTCACCCTGAGTCGTCAGAGTCGCTGCTGGCTGATTCGTTACAGTTCTGGAGCTTCTTCAACCAAAGCAGCTGCAGCTCTCTGCTGGACGCTGCAAACAGATACTGACTGCCATCCTCCAGTCTGAGAGACACACACACACACACACACACACACACACACACACACACACACACACACACACACACACACACACACACACACACACACACAGTCAACACAACAAAACACACAGCCAGGCAACACTAAAGAAACTACGGTACATTTATTTACAGAAACGCATCCCCTGACCCGTTTCTCATAAATCCTTGCTGATCAGTCCCACAGTGTCCAAAGATTCCTAATATGTCGGGCTGAATTATGGGGAAATTTGTTTAAAATTTTGCAAAAAAATATTCACAATATTTCCATTTGATGCAGTAGTGCAGCCATAAAAAACACACAAATTCTGTGGTTTAATTGTTCACTCGGTGTAAAAATCATATAAAATGCAGCAGCTCCAGTAACACTTCATTTTACACTAATTTCCTGTATATTTTCTGAGAAATTTGCAGGTATTTAACAGTTAATTTTAAAGGACATTTGGTGCAATTTGTTACAAATTATAAGAAAGAACAGAAAAAGTATGAAGTTGGTTTAGTTAATTAAGTTCCAGCTCGTTATATTTGGGTAGTTGTTCATTTGCAGAGAACTCATTAACTGACAGAAAATACTTCAGTGTGTAGTTTTGTGCAGATTAGGTTTCTTAAAAACTCTATAATAAGCACATTTCTAATATACTGACAAATTACAAAACCCTTTGAAAGAAATGTCCTGAAAATGAAATTATGCAGCAGCTACTTTGAGAAAATTTCTGAAAAAATTTAATATGATAATATATTGTTTCATACATAAAACTACACACTGAAAAGAATTTTTGCAAATTAACAACTGCCAAATAATTAACCAAATATAATGAGTGGGTACTTATTATATTTTTTTTGTTTTTTTTTCTTATAATTTGTACCAAATTTTGCACAGTCTCTTTAAAATGTCCTAAAAATTTACCATTAAATACCTGCAAATAACTCAGGAAATTAGCATATAAAACCATATCCACCTGACTTTCACTAATGTACAGTGTATTTGTATTATAGTATATAGGTGAAACATACCAACATAATGTCCTGTTTTCAAATGTAATCTAAGACACCACTCAGCTGAGCACACAGTCAATAAACTGCTTGAATATACTGAATATCAGACGTTGTCATAGTGTGCAAAAAAGTGTTACTTTCAGGGATATAAATACTAAAATAAGGATTTGAAAGCTCAAAGTTTGTGTGAAGTTTAAACATGTTGTTCTGCAGCTCACTTACATCAGTTTGAACGTGTTCTCCTTCTTCCTGTAGTGGACGTTCTCTCTGCAAACAGCTCCAACCATGTTGATAGGAGGCCACCTAGAGGCCCTCTGTGGAAACACACACACACACACAGTTTTATAGTGTATTACACACGTCATCATCTGCCATCAGTTCAGTGTTTTCAGTGTTACAGTGTTCAGTTCTTCGTACCTCCGCAGCTGCAGCTCTGTCTTTAAACAGAGTGAGTGTGTCTCCCTCCAGAACAGCAAACACGTCCTCCCAGTGCTCCAGACCCTGCAGGGACACCAGCAGCCAATCACACACACAGCGACAACTGTCAGCGACAGATTAACTGATGATCACATGGAGCCGTGATGGAGGCAAATGTCGCGTTCACAGCATGAGATGGAAAGATTCCCGTGTTCATGACTTGTGTGCGTTCACGTCATCAAGACAATATAACAACATATCCATTAAATCTGGATTTAATTACATTGAATAACAGACTTTGACTGGTTTTCAGACACGTACGTTTTATATATAAATAATAATAATAATAAAACTTTATATTTATATAGAACAGTTAAAAAAAACATGTTAAGAAGTTTTTCACAAGGCAATAAAAACAAGATAATATTAAAAAATGTTAAAGAGGTAAAACCAGACAGTAAAAACCAATATGTATAAACAAAAACATATATGTATAAGTATATACTGTACATGCACACATCTTCCTACACTGCTACATCACACATATGCACATTTAAGTGTTATAAGACTGAACTAAAAACTTAATTTTCACTTATGCCAAGTGCAAAGTCAGATATATATCTCAGAACTTTCAGAAAAATCAGATGTTGATGTGAACACTATAAGTCACAATAAGTCTGATATAACTTGACTGCTGTCATTGCTGTTATTGTCTATCTTGTCTGACCTCAGCAGGACTCCAGTATCAGGGTTTCTGCAGCGTTCGACATCTTCCAGCTCTATTTTGGAGAAGAAACTAAAACAACAATACACAGATTTAAATAGCTGCAGCTCCTGAACCACAGTAACTGTTCGCATAAATAAGGTCTTACCAGAAAGAAAACTTCTAAAAGTTTCTTGTCAAAGTGTCAGAAACACTCGAGGTGACACAGGAACAGAGCAGAAGTCCGCCTCAAATAAAAATGTTTGCGTTGTCAGTCTAAATAACTGCCGCTGTTGTCTGTCTTTAAAAGGTGGAGACAGTATGAGGCTGTAAACTAAACAGCAGTGAATACCTGCCTCACATCTGAAGAAGACAGTACGCACAGTACAACCCTTCTACAGGTTTATTTCATCAAAAGATCCAGGCGTATTTCCAAAAAGGACATTCAGAGACTCCATATTTACTGTGATTACAGCACAGGCCACATAACCACAACATTCCTGTCTGCTTCTCCATTATCAACTGTCAAATAAAGGCAAAAAGGGCCAAAAACATATCTTTAAAAAGAGAAGAAGAAGAGAGGGACGACTGGCGAGACGTAAATTTATTGACATCTGCTGCGACAAGAAGGTTCTCACCTTGTTTCCTCCTTGTTTCAGTTTGATCTCCAGGGTCCCCTCCATCCTGATCTGCTGCACTGCTGTTACCTAACGACACCAAAAGGTACAGTTTTCAATAATTATATCGTCATGACAATTAATTTAACTACAGACGAGAGAGCTTGACATCAGGCTCCGTCTTAAAACCTGAGTGATGTGTTTTACCTCCGGTGTGGAGTCTGGGAGACCGGGTTCTTCCTCTGTTAGATCCTCTAACTTCCTGTGTCGCTGTGGAGGGGACGGAGGCAGCTCCCTTATTGGAGGAGGAAGGTCAGGTGACTCAGTAGTTATGATTGGTGCGACAGCAAGCGGTGTAGCCAGATCAGCACCAGGTGGAGCCGGAGCATCGGGAAGATCAGGCTGTTCGCTGATCGGTGAATCCACGTCGTGAAGCTGTTTCCTTGTTGAAGGTGTTGGAGATTCAGGGGAAGTTTGTCTCTCTGGGACGGGTGGAGGTGGCGCTTCAGTGGGAGCCACAAGCTGTCTGATGAGTGGAGGTGAGTCGGGTGAGGTAGGGGGCTCCGCCTGTTGGTGTGGGAGCTCAGAGCGGCGTCCAGACATCTGCTCCGTAGAGGAGATTCTGGGCTTCGGAGCTAAAGGAGGTTTAGCTTTAGGACGAGCGTTTTCCTCTGGAGTCTCTTCAGATGAGATGGGGATGGAGGGTGGAGGGGATCGGGGAAGTCTGGGAGCTGTGGGTGGAGGGGACTGGGGAAGATTTGGAGTGGACGTTGGAGGTGATCGGGGAAGTCTGGGAGCTGTGGGTGGAGGGGATTGAGGTGTGTCGGGAGTGTCGGGTGAGTGTCTGGATCGGCTCCTCCGCGGTGCTGCAGCAGGGCTGGAGGGGGGACTAGCAGGAGGACTGTTAGCTGCTTCCTCCGCCTCCCATTGCGGAGCTCTCATGCTGCCACTGATGCGTCTTGAATCTGCGTGGACAGACGGGCTGCGAGGGGGACTAGCGGGAACGTTGAGATCAGTAGCTACACGAAGGCTGTTTGGTCGGTCCGTCTGCCTGCTGCTGAGTCGGCGGACGATGTCTCTAGAGGAAGACATCCGTGGCGTCTTTGGATCAGACGGTTTACTCCGAAGGGATGAAACTCTGGCTGGAGGCCTTCGGTCCTGAAGGTCCTTGTCCTCGTTTCCGAAAAGACCGAGTCTCTCTTCTCTCTGCGAAGAAAATAAAACAAAGAGTTTTTCAGAGTCAGATCCACAGTCAACACATCGACCTCCATTCTTTCTTTCGTTAAAGTTACCATCAGACCTGTGTTTTCTTCTTCTGCAGTGCGATGAAGCGGTCGCTCTGGGCCTGGATCATGGCCTCCAAGTCCTCCTGCCTCTTCAGGAGCTCCATAACATCAGACACAGAGTCCTGACAGAAGTACAAAACACATTTAATCAGCCTGCTGTGCTTCTGGAAATGTTTTATAAAGAAAAAAGGTTTGATGGTTCATGCTCTGAATGTTGTCTTCAAAATCTGCACTGAATTTAAACCCTGTTTTTGATGTTATACCATTCAATGGATTTACATTCAGTAATTAACTCTCTAAATAGTAGTTTTTGTTGGTAGCGGTGAAGTTCACCATTACTGTCATGGTGACACAGTCCATCAAGGGAAGCACAGTCAGGCGGCGGAGGAGATAGCGACATATCGGCCTCTCATAATGCCGATGCTGATATATCATTTTAGAGCTTTTATCGGCCGATACCGATGACGTGCCGATAATATCGTGCATCCCTAGTCTAGACGTACCCCGTAGTCCTCGGATGTCAGAGTGTTTTCATAGGAGCTCAGCCAGCGCTCCGCCTGCTCCAGCTCCCTCTGCAGGAGCGACATCTCCTGCTCTTCCTCGTACAGCAGCCTGGTTTCCTCCCAAACCTTCACCAGCCGCGCCTCCAGCTCCTCCAGCTCACAGACTCGCTCCTCCACCTGAGAGGAGGAAGATAATTATTCACACAGAGGTCTATACTTGGTCAGATTTTAAAAGTTTAGTTAGTCTGTCGTGGCTCTCTTACCTCTTTGGACATGAAGTTTCCTCCCTCTAGCAGGCGCCTCCCGTCGTCTTTCACAGCCTGCGATTTGCTGAGCTGCCTGTCGATCTGGACTCGGTACTCGTCGTGTTTTTTAATGAGCTGCTCCAGGTCAGTTCCCTCTCCGCCCTGCAGCTCCCCCCTCACCAGGGACAGCATCTCCCTCAGCCAGGCCCTGAGACACAGACACACGTCCATTTTTATGAGCTCAGACTGCATCTGCAATATTATGAGCTTTAAAATATTCACTGTAAATTGTCTCCCCGTTTATGATATAAAGACGTAAATGCATGTAGATTTGTGTTTTTGCAGTTAATACACACTTAGAACATGAAAAAAGGAAATATTCATCCTTACTACAGTTATAATAGACCGAGATTGTGTCCACTAGTTGGCTTTGAGGGCAGAAAGCCACAAAAACAATTTCAAATAATTATTTTTAACCAAATATCAATATTAGTGTCTGCTGTAAACATCCTGTATCGATCCTGCTCTAGATATCATCTGAGTGAGAACAGGTCTGCCGGTGAGTTTGTATAAACATAAAGTGAGATGTGAAGAGAACCTACATGAGTTCAGTCCAGTGGGATAAGTATTTCTGCACATCTTCAGCCTGGGTCAGTCTGGTCCGGCGCTGGGAGGCCTTGTCTTGGATGGTGGTCCAGCAGGCCTCCAGCTCCTCCAGCCTCTGAGTCACGGCGGGTCTGGCCTGAGGCTGCCGTCGGCTCAGAGCCCGGCTCTCCTCTCTGGTCTTGGTCACCTCCTCGGAGATCAGCACCAGGTCTCTCTGAGGGAAGACATCAACAACACGGCAGTAGTTACATTTACTTTAAGTGAGTGAGTGCTATTTTCCATTGTCATTTTCAGCTTTTATCCATACAAGCTGCACAGCTCTGGGGATGTCAATCACTTTGGTCCAGACTAAAATATCTTTACAATTATTTAATGGATCACCAAGAAACACATTGATATCCCGCAGAGGATGAATCCTACTGACATTGACTTCTTTTTATTTTCTTTCTTTCTTTTTTTATTCATTGAAATGTCTCAACAACTATTGGATGGATTACTGTAGTTTCACACATTCATTTTGCCCTCAGGATGAATAATATGATAATAACTTTAAGAATGTTATTTTATCTAATACTTTATTAGATGACCAAATACCTGCAGAACTAATAACATTTCCATCAGCCTCAGCTGAACTGTGTGTTTCCTGCTAATTAGTAAATGTCAGCATGCAAACAGGATAAACTAAGAACATTATACCTGCTGGACGTCAACGTGTTGTTGGTCTGATGTTTGCTGCTGGTTTTATGTTGTGTGTTCTTATTAAAAGTGTTTTTACTCTGTGCTGTTTATTTATTAATTTATTGTGGAGCTTAAAAGCTTTAAACTTTAAAGGCCCAACTAGCTTAGGCTTTAAATGCTGTGGTATGTGGCATGAGTTCATGTTGTATAACTGTCCCTACACAAATAAACATTAAATAAATAACTGCAGTGCAGAGTCCAAAACAGATTTCTCTATAAAGACAAAGAAAGTATATCTTGACTTGACTCTGCACATGTTTGCATTTAGCTCAAAGCACTGTTTTGTCTAAGTACAGCCTAATAGAGCCGCTAGCATGGCTGCAGACTCTTTTTTGCAATTTGTTTTATGAGTCCATGGCGAAAATACCCCGTGACTCGTCGCTGTTCATGCTTTCTACAGAGGTTTCAGTCAGTGTTTTAAGGTCAGTCGTGGGGTGTTTCTTACCTCCAGCGCCTCGTGTTGTCTCAGCAGAGTCTGGACGGACTGCAGGTCGTGGTCTTGGTCTTCTGAGTCCAGCACGGCCTCCTTCTCAGCCATCCATCCCTTCAGCTCGTCCGCATCGTGATGAAACTGATGAATCTCCCTCGCCAGCTGCAGATTCTGGAGGAGACAGGACGAACTAAATCCTTCAACAGCTCTTTGCTCTCACATACGAGCCTCCGTCATTGCACCGGTGACGGTGTTCTACCTGTTCTCTGGTCCTGATGGTGCTGTTCAGGTCGTCCCACAGCGTGCTGAGTGCGTCGTCCCTCCTCCGGGCCTGGCTGTTCTGCTGCAGCCCTCGGCCCAGCTGCTGCACCGTGGTCAGCCGGCTGCGACCCAGACCGGACACCTCCGACACCAGAACCTCCAGCTTCTTCTGAAGAACCTGCGGATGGAGGGAAGAGGAGTTTTGGAGATGAAGTTGGCAACTTTTCTGCTAAAATCTCCCCTTGTTCTTGTGACTCACCTCTACATCCTCCAGGTCCTGTCCGCTGTCCTCAGACTCTGCAACATTCTTCTTGGAGGTCAGCCATGTTTGTAGTTCTTTGGCCTCCCTCTCAAACACGTAGAGGCGGAGCTGGTCTTCCAGAGCGGCGCGACGCGAGGTAGAAAGTCTGAGGAGAGTCTCGAAGTGTTCGAGGACAGCCGGGAGAGACTGACTGACCAGGTGGCTGAGACAGAGACAGAGAGACAACCCTGAGACCAACTTCACAGCTTTATTACATATTTAAAATAAAAATGAATGAGCCGCACTTCCAGTTTCCAGCCAACAGTAGTAGAACTCCTGCCTGTTCACCTGTTGGGATGTCTCAGGTGCTGCAGTGACGCTCCGCTCTCCTGCAGCCTCTCCACCGTCCTCCTCTGGTTCTCCAGCTCCACGTCCACAGAGTCCAGCTTCCTCAGCAGAGCCTCCGTCGCCTCCTCGCTCCTCCCACAGTCTCGAGACTCCAACCCCGCCTGCTGCTCCTCCAACCACAGCTCCAGCTCCGACACCTCATTATAAACAATGTGTTCCTGAGACTTGGTGTCTGATTTATACTTACTCAGCAAACAAGGAAATCCTCCGACAGAAAAACTGAATGAACAGTACTGAACTTTATATATTTATTTAGTTTATTTTGTCTCGTGTCAGGGAGCCTTACCTCTGTGAGGAAGGTGTGGATGCTGAGCGCCTCCTGCAGGAGCTTTCCCTTCTTCTCCGCCTCCATCATCAGCTCCTCGTGGAGACTCTTCAGCTCGTCCAGACGCTCTCGGATGTCATGAGACGCAAAGTGACGACCTCTGACCTGAGAGGTTCATATTCAAATTACAAAGAGATGAAAAATGACCTCTTATCTCCTCATATTATACAGTAACGTACACTTTTTAACAATACATGCCAAAGAGTTTTAACAATGCTCGAATATGGCACCAAAGAGGAAAAAGTGATTGGTTCCTCACCAGGCTATGCCCCGCCTCCTGAACGGCTTGGACCAATGGGGCGCGGCTCGAGATCTCCTGCATCACAGCCTGAAAAAAAAAAATTTTATTAGCCGTTGAGCATTTGTCTCAAACATAAGTGGCATAAAAATAGGAGAACTAAAGTTTAAAGTTTCACTATATGCAAATGATCTTTTAATATACATTACTAGTATTTCTTGGATCAAACAAAAAAATTAATGTCAAGTTCTAAATGGAGTTCGGTTGGCTTAAAATATTTAAGTAATCGTGTTTGTAGTGAATTGATAAAATATTTGAACCGTTCACGAACCCTAAACCTACTGTTACTACGCCTGTCAAACTTTCAGTTATTACACAGCACATGTATAGTTTACAGTAATAACAGTTGCAGATTTACCATTGAAATCCATAGAACGTTTTGTAGCTACAGGTTATTAATTTCAGACATAAGTAGACAAAAGCAGCTTCTCGTTTCTAGACGTTGATTTTGCTGACAGCTGTGACTGAGCAGATTTTATTAATTAATAACTCTGTGAGTCTGGCTGACTTTTTATGTTTCCAGATGCCTTGGTTTAAAATGAAGAAGGAGAATTAGCGCAACCAACTGTTTATCTTGATGAATCAACTCCTAATATTCAAAGTTAGGATTAGTGGATGGAAACAAGCATTCAGTACGTTGATGATTTTCTGGACATTCGGTTAAAATTTATGCTACATATGGATGTAAACTTTACTATTAAAACACTTTAATCTGATATCAGTCTGAGACGTTAGTACCCAGAGGTTGTCAGTAGTGTGTGTGAGAGTTGAGAGCAGCAGTTGGGTCAGTCGGTACCTGATGTTTGTGCAGCAGCTGCTGAGTGCTGTTCAGGGAGCTCCCCAAGTCTTTAGCGGTGATGGAGGGCAGTCTGTCGCTCAGCCAGGCCACCTCCTCCTCCAGGTCTCTGTAGAACTGGAACAGCACCTGCCAGGCCTCCAGGGTCTCCCTGCGACTCTGCAGGGGCTCCGACAGACTGTTGTACCTGACAGAGATGAGACCATCACACACGTCTGTTATTAAAGTGGACCACCAATAATTATAGGATGCTATCAAGTTGCATTATGGGAAATGTAGGATCCAGTATTTTTGGAGCCTGCCTTAAGAATAAGTGATGTTTTCTAATAGCAGACTTTAAAGTATTTGCGTTACTCTAACAAGCTGTTTAATATTTAGTCTTCCTGTCATTTTCCATTTTAGATATTATCTGTTCTCCTTTAGTAAGATGATTCTCTTCTGGATAAGAATGGATAAGAAGAACTTGGCTTTTATTTTCATATAGACATAGCGAGAATATTTCAGTAACTTTGCTGTTATCAGACCTGTTGATGGTGTGTGCCACTCTGGTTTGGATCTCCTCAGCCAGGAAGTTTCCCTGCGAGTGGAAACTCTTCGCCGTGTCCACCAAACCCTGATAGATTCAAAAATATGATCTGTACATTACAGAGCTTCCACATGTTCACTTTTTAATACCACACAGAATGCAGTTTGATACCAGTTACGATATGACCTACTACTATTTATTATATCATGTTTTTCAGTACTTCCCAGTGCTATATAATAATAATTATTAATGATATAATTAATTAAATTTATGTGATTTGAACCCAGATAAGCAGCGGAAAATGGAACCAATGAAAAATAATTAAATAATGAAAGTTTTCTCTAATCGCTCTTCTTGTCCACAGTGAGAAAAAACAGAAACACATAGAAAAAAAACTAATGTTACTGTCTACAGCAGGAAAGAGACGATATTGAAGACATTTGTAGGTTAAATTGAAGACATTTTAACACTTTCTAAGGCCTTTTTTTTAAAGACCTTTTCTAATCTCCTTCTTGCAGCGGCAGTGAAACAGTAAGCCGACGTCGTGTTACCTGGATTCTGTCTCGGTGTCCGTCCACCTCCTCCTCCAGACCCTGCAGAGTCTTCAGCAGCCTGTTGACGGACGGCAGGTCGCTTCCACAGTCCTCATTGGCCAGCTCCCTCTCTACTGACCCCACCCACTGCTCCATGTCGTCCAATGAACGTTGGAACTGTAGCGCCTAAAAAAAACACACAAATACAAAAAACACACACTCTATACCTCCAGCAGTTTGGCATCTGTGTCGCCCGTACAGGCTATTAGAGTGATATATTTCTGTTTTCAGTGTTTTTCTTCTATTGATTGAGGAATGTTTTATTTTATGATGAGTGTGTGAAGTTTATAATGATAATATATCATAATATGTCTGAATCTGCATGTTCCAGGAAACTTTTATATAATTTACAAACAATTAAAATACCAAAATTTAAATAACATATCTATCTGTTCTATTGGAGCTGAAACTAAGTAACTATTTTCATCATTAATGTATCTGTCAGTCACTTTTTCAACTAATTAATTAATTGTTTTGTTCTATAAAATGTTAGAAAATAGTAAAAAATGACAATCACAAGTTCCCAGAGCCTAATGTCATGTCTTTAGATGTCCTGTTTTATCAGATCAACAGTCCAAAACCCAAATATAACAACACAGATATTCAGTTTACTATGATAGATATGATTATCCCACTGGAGACACTGACAGCAGAGACAGTTTAGTGTTGTTGCTTCAAAAGGGACTTAAACTACGATATTAATCAGTTATCAAAATAGTCAGTTATTTACTTTCTGTGTGTGTGTGTGTGTGTGTATGTGTGTATGTGTGTGTGTGTGTGTGTGTGTGTGTGTGTGTGTACCTGGTAGGCCTCCAGCAGTCTGGTCTTCTTCTCTTTACAGTTGTGGATCAGAGAGTCCCAGCTGTCCGTCAGCTCTCTGAGTCGAGGTCGAACCTTCGTTTCAGCTGAGCGACAGTCAGACAGCAGCTTCTCTCCTTCCTGCAAAACACACACACACACACACACACACACACACACACACACACACACTTCCTGTCAGCCCAACTAAAATGTTACCGTTCCAAAAGAGAAACCTGGTTCACCAAACATGGAAGAAAATGCTCTTACCCCTCAAGACAGTCCTTTGAAATGGTGAAGACTTGCCAAAATGTAAATGGCAGAAGCCGACACACACACACACACACACACACACACACAGACTCACCTTGCCGAGTGTGTCCACTCTGTATCGGTTGGCGAGGATTTCGGCCTCAAAGCTCTGATGTTTCAGGAGTTTGGCCTGAAGGTTGGTTGGTTCCCTCCAGCTCTCATCCAGTGCCACCGCGTTACGCTCGTTCAGCCACACACACACCTGGAAAACACACCCACACATTAAAAGAGTACAGTAGTTCCCAAAAGAGTCAGTAGAGTACAATAAAGAGAGTGTTTGAGTACTACTACTACTACACTACAGGAGTGTGGAGTCCCCAACAGTCCAGAACAAGAATCAGCAGAATCCAGTGAGGTGAAAATATAAAATATAATATAACGATTATACTGGAGTTCACTGGTACCTGGTAGCTGCTGGACAGGAACTGCTGCAGCTGCAGGGATTGATCCAGAGCTTTGTGACGAGACCTGCTCTGCTGCTGCAGCTGACTCCGCCTACACACACACACACACACACACACACACACACACACACACACACACACACACACACACACAGGTAAACAAACAGACAGGTAGACAGACAGATGATCAGACAGACAGGTGGACAATATCATCTAAAAGAGCTGCTTGGATTTGATGCATCTTTGTTTCGAGTTTGGACAGAGATATGTGGATAAAGTTTAGATTTTGTCTGTTGAACAACATCTTTAACGTCACTTAAATGTGTTTAAATACTAACAATACAGTTTTTAATGACATAACACAATATGTTTGTGTTTTCTGTGCTTTACAGACCTCTGGCTTTTTTTTTTTTTGGACAATCAACAACCAACAATTCCTGTAACTTTTCCCGACCTGAAGAGATTAACACCGATGATGAGTCATTAACAGTTTAACCCCTGGTGGAGACTGTGGGTCATTTATGTTTACGTGCATCATCTGGTCACTTCAAGACATTTTACTTTCCTTGCATTTGAACTCGGTCGCAGCAAACAGGTCAAAACAGAAGAAACCACAGTCTTCGGATATCCCTGTTAGTGTAGTGTTTCGCTCTCCGTGGATGTTGTTACCTGGTAGCGAGCGCTCTGCTCTTGGCTCTGATGTTGTCGGCGTCGTAGTGCTTCTGTTGGATCATCTTCTGGGCCAGTTTCTCCACCTGCTCCAGCTGGTCCACCTGAGCCTCCAGAGCCTCCTCAAACTGAGTCTGCTTCCTCTGCAGAGTCTCCACCTCCGTCACGGAGCTCTGCACCGACACGGCAGAACAGAAAAGCGCCAAAAAAAAACAAAAAAAAAACAGCTCAGCCATTTTGCTTCAAATATCCTCATACTGGACAATTTTTAAAACACGTTGTCCGCATAAGGAAGGCGGACAGGTGGCTCTTACCCCGAGGTCCTGATTGGCCAGGAAGGCCTCCTTGTTGCTGAGCCAACTCTCACACTGCTCCACAGAGACCAGGAAGACCTGCAGGATGCAGAGAAGAGACCTCGTTAGTTTAACTACTGATGCTGTGACACATTAACACCCAGTTAGACCAGTTAGATCACAGGCAGAGAGGAGATGTTAAGTAAAAGTGGCAATGCAGCAATGCAAAAATACTCCAACACAAGTATTAAAAGTAGTGTTACAGTATATTGTTATATAATATAGTACTGGGTTATTATTTCTTCTTATTAAGGAGCTAATTTAAACTATTTTTTATACTGTTTGGTACTTTGATCTATGACATCCATTGCGGATGAGGATTTGGGGAACCACACATACCAGGGTCACAGTTGAGAGAGCAGCCCCCCCAAAAAAACAGAAAAACAAAACAAAACAAACAAAAAAAAACTATTGTGGTGTCGGTTTATATAATACAGATCTACTTGTAAATTAGTAAAGAGATAAACCAACTACAGATATGATCACAGTTACTGGGAGACCAGATTGTTGTGGATCTGCACTGTAAATCATACAAAGTGTAGAAATACGCAACATTTCTATCAGTGTTCTGATGTCATTTAAATCCGTTTTGTCTGAAGTTAACCTGCGATCATCACCTGCAGCGTGCGAGCCTGCTCCAGCGTTGTGTCACGGTTCAGCCAGGCTCGGTCCAGACCGGACTTAGCTTCCTCCAGCTGGTTCAGACACTTCTGGATCTCTGCCTTCGAGCTGTGACCAGACCGGATCAGACCCAGACCGAAGTCGTGAACGGAGTCGATGCGCTCGGCGCGAGCGTCGATCTCCGTCTGGAAACACACAAACAGATTCAGAGGAAATCAGTGAGTTTAATATTACATCTGATCTACTGTATGAACAAAGTGAAGTAAAGTACTCCACAACACCGAGCTGGTACTTCGGGGACGATCCTCACCTTCCAGTCTTGGTGCTCCACGATGAGCTGGTCGGCCTCGGCTCTGGTCTTGGGAAGACCTTTCTCTGCCATCTCACCGCTCTGTTTAATACTCCACTCCAGCAGGAGGCGCTGGTTAGCTTTGAACAGCTGCAGCTGATGAGCCTCCTGCAGCTTCTCCTTCCTAAACAAACACCGTTTCCCATGAGTCCATCTGCTAACTCGCACCATCAGGGTCCAGTAACGCCAGATAATTACTGCCTATAACTGCAGTACCCTCACCAAGAAAGTTTCCTTTGACAAAATCATTTAGTGTAGTCAGACCTCTGATTAAACTCAGTTATTAACTGTATGTGCAGGAATGTTTCCACTCTGTTTGATACTATTAGTACTGTATCTGGTACTGCTGTTATTACTGCATCCAATTGGAACAGAGGAATCTATGGAAGCCCATTTACGCCAATAAGACAAAAAAAAAAGAAGTCATGATTTTAAAAAATGCTCATGGTGAGTCAAAATTATCACAAAATGTCAACATTTTTAAATACAAAGTGAAACTTTAAAAAAAAACAACATTAAAATTATGAGATAAAAAAATCTAATTTTGACTTAGTAAGACAAAGTTATGAGATAAACAGCAAAATTGTGACATACTACGTAAAAATGATGATAAAAAGTCAAAATTTTGACTTTTTTCCTTTTTTTTTTACTGGCAGAAATGGACCTCCATACATGTCACTACTGTTATAACATCCAATTGAAACAGAGGAATCTATGGAAGCCATTTCTGCCAGTAAGACAAAAAAAAGAAGTCATGATTTTAAAAAATGCTCATGGTGAGTCAAAATTATCACAAAATGTCGAAATTTTTAAATATAAAGTGAAACTTTAAAAAAAAAATAAAACATTAAAATTACGAGATAAAAAATCTAATTTTGACTTATTAAGACAAAGTTATGAGGCAGAAATGGATTTCCATACATGTCACTACTGTTATAAACGTTAAAATTACAGATTTTCATCTAATCTAATTAAAACTGCTGCTAATAAGAAAACGATCGCCTCACCTGAGTTTCACCTCCTCATCCAGAGTCTTCAGAGCTTTCTGCACCTCTTTCTGTTTGTTCTTCAGCTTGTCGCTCATCACTGATCGAGCCTTCAGGTGATCGGTCACCTCCTTCTCCAGAGCCTGAGAGGACGAGAGAGGGAGAACATCTCTTTAGCTCCTCTACACCTTCACCTTCATCTTCAGGGCTCAAACAGGCTCCTTTAAACAGACCCTCAGACTCACCTTTGACCTCTCCTGAATGACCCCGGCCTCTCTCTCCGTCTCTTCATGTCGTCGGATCAGGTTCTCTACGCTCTCCACGTCAAACCCGCAGTCCTGACCCTGCAGCAGCAGCATCTGCAGGGAAATAACAAGCGTCATCGTGTATTTAGGTCTCAGCAGGAGATCTGACGTGAGGTGTGAAGGTAGAAAACAGATGACCGACCTTCTCGTTGGCTCTGTCTCTGACCTCCTCCAGCTCTCTGATGAGGGCGTGGACCACCAGCGCCCCCTCCAGCTTCTTCTTGTAATTGCTGAGATCTCCGTGAAACTTACTCCACCTGGAGGAGATGAAGGACGAAGCTTTTAATGTAAAACCGCCACAGATGTGAGATCAGACGCCTGTGTTTACCTACTGTGAGACCCTGAGGGAAGATTAATTGATTGGTTGAATGACAGAAAGTTAATTGGCAACAATTACGATAATTGATTGATAATTTAAATCAGTTTTTAAAAGCAAAAAGGCCCAAAAATGATCTGGTAGCAGCTTCTCAAATGATGAATA
Source organism: Thunnus albacares (assembly GCF_914725855.1). NCBI lineage: Eukaryota > Metazoa > Chordata > Actinopteri > Scombriformes > Scombridae > Thunnus > Thunnus albacares. The sequence goes on along the minus strand of NC_058120.1, from coordinate 27,992,884 downwards.
TTTGCCAGTTTTCCGTGATAGTAAGTCAACATTTTTGCATTTCTGATAAAACAAGTCATCTGAATATGTTCACCTGGGCTTCAGGGAATAATAATCAACATTTTCACCATTTTCTGACACTGAACAATCAACAGATTATTGCAGAAAGTAATATTCCTCCTATGCTGGAACTGTCAGAGTTCAGACTGAACTTCAGGGCTGCTAATCTATAAATAATCTGCAGTTAATCGGATTATATCGACCCCACTGATGCGTAGTAAACCTGAGGCTGCTTTGCCAGGTGTGTAATGCAGGTGTGTAATCCAGGTGTGTAATCCAGGTGTGTAATCCAGGTGTGTAATCCAGGTGTGATGCTACCTGTCGTTGAGCTGCTGTCTCCTCTGTCTGACAGTCAGCAGTTCGTCAGCGCTCTGTCTCTTCTCCAGTCTGGCAGCCAGTCTGTTGATGGCTGTGATGTGAGCGTCGTCCACCGTCACTTCCTACAGATTAAATAAACCGTCCCTATCATCATCATCATCATCATCATCATCATCATCATCATCATCATCAGACAGTCAATATTGCATTTCAGTAGTTCTCAAACTTTTTTCTGTTCTGGCTTCAAAACCACATTAACCAGTCACAGTACCAATTAGCAAAAAGAGTCCAGTATAATTTAATTTAACAGCCTTTAATCAGGCTGAAACCTCTTGCTGCCACAAACACACTTGATGTTTTCTGTCACTAATGCCGTCATTATTATGTATTTTTTAACCTCAAATACAGATTAATAAGTCATGTAAAATGAGCAATATTCTTTAAGAATAAACAAATATAACAACCACTGCCAGACTTCCAGCACCTGCTTTACTGCCTCCGCTGAGAATAACTGATCCAGACCGTTAATCTCATTTTTCTTTTCATGCATATATGAGTTACTGTTGTGCAAACGTGAAGCGCGAGTTAAACTTTGCCACAAAAGCCACAAAGCTCCCCCACCTCACAGAAGTGCTTTATTATAATATCATTATAAATGTATTATATAAATGCTTTTGTTTCTTTTCTGTCCGTCGTTTACTTTCCATGTTGTTTTGCTTCGCTCTCTGAATAAATATCTACTAATCTTTACAGCTCTATTTGCACAAAAGCACTCTTGTTTGTTGCTTTATCATTTATTCCACTGATTCTGTGTGCCTCCCTGCCAAGGTTCAGATCGCTTTCGGCTTTATCAAAATTTTACTTCTGATGCAAACAAAACATTTGCTGCTGCTTCACATTAAAGTTCATTGTGAAGCAGCAATAGGAAATGCAATGTGTTTGTCACAGAGTTAGTAGTGATATGTGTTATATATATATATCATGTGTTCATATTATGTGCTTTCGGGTCAGTGGATCCGTTTTAAATACTGCAGGGAGGAACAGTTTCCCTCCTCTATCGAAGCATCACAGCTGTCTCACCCCATCTCCGGTCCCTCTGAACTCGCTGAGTTTCTTCAGCAGCTGAACTCCGTGTTCATAGTCCTTCCCGACATCTCCCACGTTGATCATCACCTCCTGAGACACAGACAGGTCAGAGAGGACAGATGTAAACATGATGTAAACACGATGTAAACATCCTCCCTCCCTCCCTCCTTCCGTCTCCAACCTTGTGTCGGATCCAGGCCTCCACCTCTTCGACCTTCTGCAGGAACTCCAGGAAGTCTCTGTTATCTTCCAGAGCTTTCCCTCGGGTGGCCACCGCCTTCTTCAGCTCCTCCCAGTGGAGCTCCAGGGTGGCCGCGCTCCTCCTCACCTCCTTGGACCTGGCGTGATGAAGGGAGACCAGCTCCTTTCCGGCCTGGAGGCACAAAAAAACAAGATGGAGGTCTAGATCTACCTCACAGTGTTACTTTAATAACATTTATTCATTCCGTGGTTACATTTATCTAATTGTAATTATTATTCCAATTATTCCACATTAAAATGTCTAAAAACAACTAGACCTATGTTATTTTATTATCCCAAATGTTTCCAACAGTTTTCAAACTCAGAGAAATCTGTAATTTAATCAAAGTAACGAACCGTTTCATTTGGTCGCCTGTCAATGACGTCATACCTCCTCTACCAAAGAGTAAACACGCACAAGATGCATACGGCGGCGCTGTGTTTGTCCGCTACAATGGTGTCTACCAAAGAGTAACTTACACACATACAAGATAATACATCAACGTTGTGGTTGTTGTCTAATCAAATCTTTCTCATCTCACCCCACCTCATACTTTAACCTCACCTCGTCTCACTTCCTCCGTTTACCTCATCCTATCTCTCATCTCATCTCATCTCATCTCACGTCACTTCTTCGTGTCTTACCTGCAGCACAGTGCCGATGATCTCGCTGTGAGCCAGGATCTCGGCCTCGAACACCTGATGTTTCTGGAGGAGTTTCATCTTGGTCTGCAGATTACTGAGGTCGGCTTTACCGTCCTCCGCCATCTTCTGCATCCGCTCGGACACCCACTCCTCAGCCTGACGGACAGAGACGAGGACAGACAGACTTCCTGAATGTAGCTATGTCAAAAAAACCCTCAGAATATTTAAAAACTGAATGAAAAAGAACTGAAATAACTTCAAAGAAACACAACCGAGCTATTGTTCTTTGTTGTAAGTTCATGCACAGCCCAAAGTCTGTTTTGTCCAATTGGTCTGTTGGTTACCTCGGCAACGTCTCGGTTGAAGATGCACAGCATCCTGGAGAGCTCCAGCTCCTCCCTGCGTTTGACGGACAGGTCGTTGATCCTCTCACGTCGCTGGAGGAGGGCTTTGAGCTTCGTTTGGACGCGGCTGCTCTTCTCTCTGCTCAGCTGCTTCTTCAGACGCTGGGCGAGCTCATTCAGAGACGACAGCTGGACCAAACGGAGGCAGGAGGAGCCATCACGACATGAAAACGCAGCACGTAGCATTTCTACATGCTCTCTAAATTTCAGAGGTGTGACCTTTGTACGCAATGAATAGAGCTTTTCTCTGTTTTACATCATTGTAAACTGAAGATGTTTTTGGTTTTTAGACTTTTAGTTGAACAAAACAACTCTGGACTTGAGATGGGACTTTTTTTTTTTTTAAACAATTTTTAAGAATCTTAAAAATAAAGCCTTACATCACAGTAGCAGGAAAGAAATAAAACACAGAGACAGAGCAGACCTTGTCCTCCTGAGAGCTGAGCAGCTTCTCAAAAGCTTCATGGCGTTTGATCAAACCCTCCGTCTCGTCCACCGTGTTTCCCAGAGTGCTGTTCTTCAACAGGATCTGTGGAGACGCAGCAGACGTTTAAAAACTGAACCTGGAGTTTATAATTTCTTTGCACAGGATTATTTTATTTTATTGTTTTATCAGTCGTACCTCCTGTGAGCTGGAAGTCTTGTCCATGCTGTTGACGTCTCTGTAGAAGACCTGCTCCAGGTGGACGCTTTCTAACCACTGTTGTTTTGTGTTCCACTGCTCCTCCAGTTTCTCTCGCTCTGCCTGCAGCGCGTCCAGCTTCTCCAACACCTGCAGGAACCACGAGGAAACACAGTTAAACAACACCTGACTGGTGCATAACAATACACAGAGTAATATAAATCACACTCGCTCCTCCTCACCTCCTTCCTGTGGGCTTTGTCCTGCTTCTGCAGCTCCTCTCCCATGTCCACAGCCTGTTGGTAGGTCTCCTGTCTGGCCTCCATCTCGGCCCACAGCTGCTGGTGATGAGCCAGCTGGAGGTCGGCGGTCGACACGTCGCTGATGCTCTCCTCGGCAGCCATGGCACCGATCAGCTGGCTGCACCAGAGGAAGTAGTCCTGCGCCTGCAGAGCACAGAGACACACGGGTGATGAATGATGTTATGTTAATGAATTTCTCTTTTATTCATCCGTCCGTCTGTCCTCACCGTGTTCAGGAACAGGTATCTCTGACACGCTAGTTTTAGCTCCGCCTCCCTCTGCTCTGTGTGAAGTCGAAGCTCCTCCCACCGCTCCACCACTTCCTGCTGCACTTCCTGTAGGCGGAGCTTCAGCTGAGGCGTGCAGAGTTTCAGTATGGTTTCGATGGCATCAAGCTGCTCCTGCAACTGCAAAACACACACACACACACACACACACACAACAAATTACAACAGAGAAGCAGCTTTTTTATTGCACTAAAATTTTACATCTTATTATTATTTAGTGCCAGAATGAAGACTAATTTTTGCTTAATTAATTGTATCTCTGTACCTGTTGCTCCGTGGCGGCCAGCTCGTGCAGCAGAGCCTCGTGTTTCCTCAGCTGTGACATCACTCCTCGCAAATCCTTCGCCACGTCGTCAGGGATGCTCTTCTGTCGCTCCTACGGAGAGAAAGAGACATGAAGAGTTCAACGGGAATTCTGATGAAACAAACAAAAAAAAGAGACAGACGGATAAACGGATGGATACCTGGATGAGTGTCAGCGCGTCGCTCAGGTCTCGGTAAAAGCGGTGACATTCCTCCGCTCTCTGCAGCTGATCCTGACGCTCTCTGGCCACATTCCTCAAGTCCTCCCAGCATGCACTGCAGACGCACAAATAACAAAATGAGTGAATAAGTGAAAGATGCACAATAGAAGTAAATGTTGAATTTGGCGGTCTGAGCGGCCTGGACACACCCAAAAGAAGAGGTCAAAGTGTTTTTTTTCTGATATTCCGGTATTAAATGTGGATTGTGTACTTGAAAATGATATAAATGTGTAGGTAAAGCTTTCAACAAGTAAACATCTGCATTAGTGCAGGAAAGGCTGAGGGACTCAGTCATTTCCTGTCTGTCTGTGTGTGTGTGTGTGTACTGGTACGTCTGTCTTTGTGACGACTGATGTGTAGATGTAGATGTCTGGATTGAGGACGTTTTTGTGTACCTGAGCTCCTGCAGTACGTCTCTGACAACGGAGCTCTGTGGGTGTTTCTTGCGTATCAGTCGAGCAGCCAGATCACCGCAGCTCTGCAGTCTCTCCTCTCCGACCTCCAGCTGCTTCAGGAAACCTTCAAACTTCCCACGAAGCAACTGAAACGTCCACAAACAAACCCGACGACCCTTCACTTTACTGTGATCTTTACTCCCATTAAAATATATTTCTTAAGTCATGATATCATTAAATAGCTGTTTAATTTGAGGTCTGTTTTTTAGATTTCTTTCCATTTTTGCCAAAATGATGCCATTAAAAGTCATGTGAATCAGCTGTTAGCAGCTCCTGTTTGCAGTGTCGCGTGTACACCGCGTTCCGGCTCCGACGCGGTTTTGCATCGTCCTCTGCACGGCGCTCTATTCCACCGGGAGCGTGTCAGAAGCAGAGCGTCTTCACTGCGGGGAAGCCTTCCACCGTTTAAAGTCAGTTGCACTCCTACTACAGTAATTACAGCAGCCTAGTCAAAGCTGATAAAGTCCTTTAAGGCTACTGTAATTACTGCAGTAGCAGGGCAACTAAACTGCCCAATTTTGTTAACTTGCTCAACTTTCGTTGATTTGGTCATTGTCCTTGATTTTTGTGCTTCTACTATGGTTAAGTAGGCTACGTAGTTAAATGGTTTCTTTATTCGTCTGTTTTAATTGCATTTATTGTTGATATACAACCAGGAGTCTGCACGGGGTGTTTTATTTTGAAAATTGACCAGATGCTCAATGCTGTTTCTGTGTCTGACTTCCTGCCCAGCTCGATCTGCTCTGTGCTGCTTGACGCGGCTTCCATAAAAAATAGACGAGGCACCTATCATTAGCGCAGCGGAGCGGAGAGCCATTTCTGGGACGCTTCTGAAACGCGCCGCGGCGCGCCCAGTGGAATCGGATACATTGACTAGAGTGGCCGCGATCAGCTCCGGCAGCCGTGTCGGAGCCGGAACGCGGCGAACACGCGCCTGGTGGAATTTAGGGCTTACATGATGTACAGACAACTATCACTGATTACTGTGAAACTGCAGAAAACTTAAAAATGTGATGATTCTCAGGCAGGTTCTGGAGTTACAAGCAGTGACTTATTTTTATGATTTATAAGTGGAATTTTGAAACATACAAGATAAAAATAATATCCTAAAAATATGTTTATCATGTCTGTGTGTTCAGATTTGACTGAGTTATGACGGAGAAGGAGAACAAATTTTAACTCAAACTGCATCATTTGGCCTTAAGGGTTTTAAAGAACCTTAACTGCTGTAGCTCCACCTGCTGTGTCCAAACTACGATAACAAACTTCCTGTTGTTTTTAAAACAGCTGCATGTACTGTACGTGTCTCTTTCACCTCAGACAGTATCTTTCAGTACAGTATCTGGATCTTTCACGTCTCTCTTTGGTTATAATACATTGCCAGAGTTTTCATTTTTACATGAAATATAGAATTAAATAATAATAAAGATCCCTTAAATTTGTTTCTTAAAGAACAGTGACTATGATATATAGTGAGCTGGACATTTACAGTAATTGAACTTGCCAGGACTCTCTGGTGGACAAACTCTGTAAAGCAGACACTTTCTAAATCATCTCAAATACATCTTTGCTATTTCTACTCTGACATTTTCTATTAGCTATCAGCCAACATATATCCACTGATACTGATAAATCTGATATAAGCTAATATCAGTCGATATTATCAGCCTGTCCGATATATCGGCGGGGCTCTAAGACGTGAGATGTAACCTGAACATGTTGGTAGTCGTTGCCCAGGTCCTGAGATTCTGCCGTCTGTCTCTGCTGGTTCATCCAGTCCTCCAACTCTGACGACTCCCGTGTGAACTCATGCAGGTGGAGAACTTCTCTTAACCTTTGACCTCTGACAGGAGAGACACAGACAGGTTCATAGAAGGATCCAAACCAGCGTTCACAAGGGCTTTTCTCTCTCTTTTACTTGTACTCTCTGATGACACTACAACTAACAATTATTTTCATTATCGATTAATCTAATTATTAGTTTCTCAGACTCCAAGAATATATCTTCATGTCTTGTTTTGTCCAACTAACAGTCCAAAACCCTGAGTCTGTTTGTACCTGAGAGCAGCCTGGTGCTGCAGCTGCTGGTTCAGGCTGCTCAGGCGGCTGTAGGGTCTGCTGAGCTCTTCCAGGCTCCAGTTCTGGAGCGCCTGCTCCACCTGGTCTCCCAACTGCTCCACCTCCGCCTCCAGCACCTCCAGCTGCCCCTCCAACACCTAGAAAACCACAGCTTAGTACCGTTCACAGATAACCATGTTTCTATATTTTACATTTAGCTGTCAAATGTTGTATTAGAGAGTAAATGTTTTGTCAACAGACAAAAAGTTGGCCGTGTTTTGAAGAATTCAACGTTTTAAATTTGAGGATTTTATCTCCAATGCAAAGAGGAATGTGGAGAATAAGTACCTTTGTGTTTATCAATACAAAAACTATCCCTACAGTGTTAACATAAAACCCTGTATGTAAGAGATTCATGGGAGTATTTTCAGTTTGATTCAGTTTGATAAGGAGTTCCTCAGGGAACAATTCTAGGTCCTCTATAGATCAGACAAAGTGCAGAGTTCTCAGAGAATGGTTTGTACCTGGTGTTTGGTAATGAGAGTCTGCATATTAAGAGATGATTTGACCTCTCACAGTATGTTGTACCTGGTGTTTAGTGATGAGACTCTGTGTTGCCAGCTCGTCTTTGCCGTAGTCGTCAGTGTTCACCAGACTGAGCATCTCAGTCAGTCTGGACTCCAGCTCTGAACAGTCCAACAGCAGCTGGAGACACAGAGAGAAAATTCAGCACTTTTTCAGCACAAAATGCTTCTAAAACAAACATTTTCTCAAATCTACACTGTGACTTGGCCAGTACAACCATTTTCCCACTGTTGACCAGTGAGGTGGCTGTGGTGAGTGTCTTGCTCAAGGGTACAACAACAGTTGGGAGGGCGGAGAGTGTCGGACATTCGGTAAAACCATATATTTAAACTATACTTCCTGTCCCGCTCACCTGTTCTCTGGTTATGGCCTTGCTCAGGTGAGCTGCTCTCCTGTTGCAGGCCTCCTCGAGCTCCTCCCACTCTGCACTCAGGTGGCTGCACCTGTAAAAACAGCAGCAGCAGGTCAGTCCACTGACAGCATAGTCTTTCAGATCTCTTTTCACACATATTCAATGAATTGAAGACTGAAATCAGAACTTCTGGTATGAAATTCAAATGAGGAAATGTACAATCAACTGTGAAAAAGAAAAGAACCGCACCTTTGGAGCATTTCTTCCCCATCTGATTGGCTGGATTTGGCCAGGCTCCGTCCCTTCTCTAGAACATGGTTCAGGTGTTTACAGTGAGCGTTCACTTCAGCCTGCAGCTCCTGGGTGAACACACAACCGTAACATTTTGTTAAAGAGGAACTCTGTTGGGGGGCAACTATCCATCGATGGAGTATTCCTACTGGAAACAAAAACCGTCCCCAAATTGTTGATGATTTCAAAGTGGATTTGCTGATCCTTAACAACCAGGTCTTGAGATAACTACCTCTGGTTTAAACTGTGATGTCATGTCCTGTATATGAAACAGAGTCAGTCAGCGGTTAAAGATAAGCAGTGACCTCTAATCCAGCTGGTACCTTGTGTTTCTGCATGAGGCTGATGGCTCCAGCCAGAGACTTGTCATATCCTGTAGATCCAGATGCAGGAACGTGTTCAGAGATCCAGCTGAGCTCCAGATCCACGTCATGATAAAACCCAAACAGCAGCACCGAGGCCTCCAGCTGAGCGCGACGCAGGTCCAGAGGCTTCTGCAGGGACTTAAACCTGCAGCACGGAGTTCAACAAGTCAGCATCATCATACTTCATCTAGCTGCAGAGTTTTACTGTTCACTTGATTAGAGCTGCAACCAACGGTTATTTTCATGAGTGATTAACTTCTAATGAGTGAAAGATGCTTGTTATAATCTTCATTGTGACGTCTTCAAATGTTTTGTTTTGTCCAACCAACAAAGAAAAACATTAACATTCTCACATTTGAAAAGTTGGAACCAGCAAATGTTTGATATTTAGTCTTTAAAAATAACTAAAATGATTATTTGATTATTAAAATGGTTGCCAATCAATTTTCTGTTGATGAGTAATCAATTAATCGACTAATCGTTTCAGTTCTACACTGCTACTCTGCTTTATGTAAAGCATTTTGTAATCATTGATCTTGATAAGTGCAGTAAATAAAAAAAATTTAAAAACCTGTGCCATGGTGTGATTCTGGTAAATAATTAATATATAAACTAAAGAGAGGAGGATCAAAGACAGAACCCTGTGGAACTCCTGTTCGAGATAACACACTGTTCATGGTTATAAAAGGTAAGATTTAGCATTTTATCAGAAGGTAGATTTGGAAAGTGTACTATTAAATAAATATAATATTAAAATATACAATTAAAAGAGAGATTATTATGGTTTAAAACCCTCTTAAGATTCAGAAAAACTGACACCATCTCATCTCCTTTATCAATCGAGGATTTAATTTATTAAATGGAAAAGCAATCAGCGCTCTCTGTAGAATAATTAGAATTGAAATCAAAATGTAATGGATGCAAAAACAACACCTTTTTCCAGAATCTTAATTGGTAGAATACTAATCGGCCCGTCAGAGTGTACAGAGACTCACAGATTGAGGTAAGTGTCGGTCTCCTGGAGGATCCTGTGCGAGTCGAAGTGGTTGGAGGCGAGGTGTTTGGCCCTGCTCACGATGGAGTTGATCTTCTCCGCAAGCTCTTTGGCTTCCTGCTCCAGCTGCTGGTGCTCCTATACACAAAAACACACAACAGTTATTGATGCATAACATGCATGGATCCCATATAAAAAAGGAACAGGTGTTATATGAGCCTCAGTCACCTCACCTTCAGCAGCTGTCGGCTGGAACGGAGGTCGTGGCCTTTGGCAGCGTTGTTCAGCATCCACTGAATAGCCTCAATCTTCAGCTTGGCATCCTGAAGAGGGAAGAGCGACTTTACCAAACTGACTCAGATACTTCCTGTTTCTGTGATTTTCATGTTTTATTATCAAATCATCAGAACAGTCATCTGGAGAAACTCTGAATACATTTCCCATTAAGAAATCTGAAGTTTTTACCATATTTTTACAATATTTACCGACATACAGTTCAGATCATTTTGTTTATTTGCTTATTTGGTCGCTAGTTTACCTTGGTAGTTACTTTATTTACCAAATTATTTAGCTGTTAGTGTTTTTATGAGTTTGCTAATTGACTGGTCAGTCATTCAATCAATCAGTCTTGTGGTTAATTTATCAAGCTGAATACCAGCAAGTCAGTCAGTTTGTTAGTAAGTCAGTTAATCGGTCAGTCATTTTTGTCAGTTAGGTAGTTAGCTAAATTAGTCAGTTGGTGAGTTAGGTCGTCATTCTTAGTTAGTTAGTCAGTCAGTTTTGTCAATTAACCAGTTGGTTTGCCAGTTTATTAGCCAGTCAACCAGGTGAGGTAAGTTAGTAAGCTAGCTAAATTAGTCAGTTATCCAGTAATCAGTCAGTTGGTGAGTCAGCTAGTTTTAGTTAGCAAGTTGTTTAGCCAGTGTGTTTGCTCGTCCGTCAGTTAGCCAGTAGTTTAGTTAGCTGGTCAGTTAACTAAATTAGTCAATAAGTTTTCAGGCAGTTGGCGGGTTAGCTGGTAGTTCTAGTAGTGAGTAAGCAAATATTGGTAAGTTAGCTAATTTGTCAGCTGCTTTGTTAGCCTGTCAGTTTACTGGGTGGTTAGCATTCTGATCAGTTAGCTAAATTAATCAATTTCAGCCACTCATTGAGTCCGTTTTTCTGGCCTTTCAGACAGTCAGTCAGTTTATGTGTTAACTGTTAGATAGCTAAGTTAGTCAGATAGACATGTTGACCGGTCAGTTAGTCGGTTATTTTTCTAGCTAGTCATTGACAGCGACTAACCTGCAGCAGCTCCATCAGCTGCTCCTGCTGTCCCGCCTGTCTCAGTTTGTCTCCTCTGTCGGCCATCTTGTCCTGTAGTCTCTTCCACCGGCTGCTGAGCTGAGAAGACTTCCTGCTGATGCTCTGACTGCTGTAGTGCTCTTCAGCAAGCATCTCCTGCCCCAGCTGCACAAACACACACACATATACACATTTAGGGTGTGTGTACACAAGGTGACAGGTCAGTAGTTTAAATGTTCTGTTAGTATGTGTGGTTGTTAAAATAAAGACTTTGTATCCATTGCCATAAATAGGAAATAACATGAACTACCAGAGAAACAGCTACTATAACTGGAAACCAGTGAGCAGGAGTTTACCTGAACCAGCCGGTCCAGCCAGACCTGGTTAGCCTGCATCTCCTTCTCGGCCGCTTCGTGTCTCTTCAGCTTTTGCAGGATGTTGGTCGGGTCGCGGTATGATTCGTCCTCCGCCACCTTGAACTTCTCCTCCATCCACAGCAGCAGCTCGTCTGCGTCTCTCTGGAACTCCTGCAGCACAAAACACCGAGTCTGGTTCACATGTGTGACGTGTGTGTCCATAACAGCTCAAATGTATTTAATATTGTTTATTAAACTACAAATTTATATGATTTATCTATTTATGCATGTTATACATAGCTTTTTAAAATTTATTTTTAGTAAGTTTTGCTTAATTGAGTTTCATGCTCTTGTAGGGATTAAATCTACCGAGTCTATACTGAGAAAGGAAGTTTCATATGTATGAGTGATAGTCTGTGTATGCAGGGTCTGCTGGTGTGATTCACACTCAGGTCCAGAGTGACGTTAGCAACATTTCCATCCAAATATAGCCCAGATTTTAACCAACTTTTCAGGAAATTGTCAAAAGAAAATGTTGTGAATCAACTTTTTTTTCAGAATTTCTGGTGTTTCTACTCTCTTTTTTATAGGCCAATTGAAAATGCACATAAAACAGGAGGATGGATGTGTACTTATTGTTGTGCTAGTAAGATACAGGAGTCTTCATAGGAATGATGGTCATGTTGTGATACCTGGTATTTTTTGGAGGCCAGCAGCAGACTCCTCCTCTGTTTGCTGCTCTCTTTCAGCTTCCTGTTGGCGTTCTGGATGCTCCTGCTCCTCTCCTTGATGCTGAAAGATAAACTCAGTATTTTCAAAACAGAATTACACAAATAGTTAGTGATAGCTAGTAAGCTCTGTTTTGTAGGACTTGTAATGGAAACTACGAGATTTGTAGAAAAGTCAAAAACAAACTCAAATTTAATTTTTTTAAATGTGTTTTTTACTTTAAATCAACATTGTCAGGCAGGTATAGTGTTCCCAGCGTAAGGTGAAGAGGGCTTATACATATCAGGTATTATGTGTAAACTTCGTTCCTCTAATTATGATTTTCATGTTTTTATTTGCGGTGGTTTTTCTGGTCCTACCGTGAGCTCTGAGTCATATTTCCACATGACTGGACTTTTTCTATTCTCTTACTGTTTTGCAGCGTAATGTTGTTGGCTGATGAGCTCCTCGCTGCGTTCAGTGAAATGATCGACTCGTTGTTCTAAAGCCTTAAGGAGACCTTCCAACTCTTCCTGTCGACTCAGCAGACTGTGGACGCCGTCCACCGAGTCCTGGATCAATAAACACAAATACGTCATCAATATACACGTCATTTATATTGTAGAACTTTTCCATGTAGAACAATTCATATGTTCTGTGCACTGCTTTCATGTGTCTGTTTAACATAAATGTATGTTTAGGACTCAAATTGGAGTCATGTTTGACTTTTGATTGATCAGGAAAACAGATCAGAGTGAGACGTCCTCACCCCGACGTCTTTGACTCTCAGTCGGGCTTCGTGTCCGGACAGCGCCGCCTCGATCCGGTCTCCCTCCTGGTTCAGTTTCTGGAGCTCCACCTCCTGCTCCAAATGCTGCTTCCTACTGGCCCACATCCTGTCCAGCTTGGACCAATCAGCATTGAGATTGTCCAGGGTTTGTTGGATGTCGATGACGCCTGCGCTCCCATTGGAGGAGCCCTGCTGAAGAGATTTCCCCAACTTCTCCATCTCCTTCAGTCTGAGGAAACACAGTGGACATATTCAGCCTGTACGGATCTTACTTACTTTGTACTATTAATTTATAGGAGTAATGAAATAATGGTAATTATATCAATTACAATAATAATTACAGCCAGAGCTGCAATGATTAGCTGCTGATTGACAGAAGTGAATAACTGTTTTAGTGTTTTTTAAGCAAAAACACAGAACATTTACTGGTTCCAGCTTCTCAAATGTGAGAATTTAATCCTTTTCTTGGTCATACATGAAGGTAAACTGAATATCTTTGGGTTTTGGACTGTTAGTCGGACAAATTAAGACATTTAAAGATGTAACTTTGGGTGGTGGTAAATTATAACAGCACCATTTACTGACCATTTTATAGAAAAAAACGATCAATCAGAAATAATCATCAGATTAATCGATAATGAAAATAACCATTGGTTGCAGCCCTCATTAAAGCTCAATCTTAATTATTATGATATTAAGCTTGAACATCATATTTGGCTCTTTTAGCTTCACATTACGGAAGTCCATGGCTACAAAATTAAAGTTTGAAAACTTCAATAACAAGTTATTTTCGGTGTACTCCTGAGCACTGAAGCAGTGCTGAAGTAGATGTGAAATGGACTTTTCATTTTATTTATATATATATATATATATATATATATATATATATATATATATACATACACACATACATATATATATATACATACATATATATATATACATACATATATACATATATATATATATATATATATATATATATATATACACACACATACATATATATATATATATACATACATACATATATATATATATATATATATATATATATATATATATATATATATAAAACACCAAAAACAAATTTAAGATTGATTAAATGATTTCAATTTAATATTGGCAGCTATTGACTTCCATATCACCTAAGAAATTGGCCAAATTTGCTTCAACTTTTAGTTTTATATCTTACAAAGTCACTTATTCACAAACATGTTCTTTCTCATACAGAAGAGTAACAGATATCTTGAGAAAAAAACAAAATTCACAGTATTTTCTGTATCTTCCAAACATTCAGTCTATAGCTGAAAACCCAGTGTTGTATTATAACACGTGAGCAGCACCTCCTGTCACCTCCTGTTTACCTGCTCCTCTGCTCCTCCATCTCCAGCCGGAGCTCCTGGTGTTGCTCCAGCAGGGCGACAGCGGAGGCCACGTCAGCGGCCGCCTCCTCCTGCAGCAGGCGGTCCTGGACCGAACCCGCCCAGCGCTGCAGCTCCTTGGCCTGCTGCTGGAAGCTCTGCAGCCTGCGGGCCTCCTCCAGGAGGCGCTGTCTCTCTGCAGCCTGATGCTTCACCTGAGTGACAACAGATGATGACAGAGGCTGGTGTCTGACTGGAGGGATGTCAGTTTGTTGGTCCTTTACTGCATTTTGCTTCAAATAATATCTAAATGTCCAAAACTTGTGACAACAGTGACTAAACTAGTTTGTTTTGTGTTTTAGGATCCTTTTAACTTGTTTTAAGCATCTTTGAGTATCTTGAAAAGTGCTCCATAAACTAAATTATCAAAAGTACTATTATTATTATTTCAGTTATTTGACATTTTTAAAGACATTTAGGGCCAAATTTTAGCCTCAAATGATGCAGGTCAGGACATGTTGAGCTTTTGTCTCTCATGGAAACACAACACGTGCTCAGGGTGCTGGATTCAAGGCAGGCTAATGGCCTTCAGGATTTTTGTTTCATTGGTAGACATACGTATAAGAAAGCACATGACTCCTCTACGGTGACTCAGTCTGTGATGGTGAAGTGAATCCTCACCTGCTTCAACAGAGCCTCCAGACCCCGAACCTCCTCCATGATGGCTGCGCTCTCCGCCGGACTGCAGTCCTGCTTCCTGTAACGCAGGAAATGACAAGACTGACTATGACTGACAACTATATTACTCTGTCGTCACTTCATATGGTGAAAATAATAAACATGTCTACTTCAGAGAGGCCAAACAAGTCTGCTGCTTTGACTTTTATTATTCTTCCAAGACTTTTGCTGATCTGTTTTTGGCCCAAACCAGTGAAATATTTAAACTCACACTGAGAAATTGATGTCATAAAATTTACAATGGAAAATATTCACAGCTCTTTCCGTGAACCTTGTTGGTCGTCTTTTAGATCCATCTTAAATAAAATCTTAGCAGCAAGAATATCTTTCGCCATCAGGTGAAAAAGTTCAACCTCCAACAGAAACTAAGAAACACAGAATTGATATTAGAAAGAATAATCTATCATTAAATTTGGTTCTGAACGAATGTCTTGAAACAAACGATCAACCAGCTTTTTCTAAAGTAACAAATAAAACATTTTCAGAAGGCACAAACAATATTTCTAATCTTCCTATGACATAAAGTTCTTGCATTTAACTTCCTCTTGGTGCCAACTTTTACATGAACTAATAAATATTGTTTCTACAGTTTAAATCAGACGCCTACATCTTGGCGACGCTCTTCAGGTAGGCGATCTTGCCCTCCAGGGTGTGGATGTCTCTGAGGGCCTGAGCCTGGTTCTTCTCCTCAGCCAGCAGGGTGAAGGAGCTGCAGCCGACGTCCACCGTATCTAACTGGGACAGCTGACCCTGCAGCTGCGCTTTGGCCTCCTCGCAGCTCTGCAGGAAAGACTGCACGTCTGCCGTACTCAGCAGCTCGTGGCCCTTCTCATCCTTCAACTGCTGGATCCGATCCCACCTGCGGACACGGGGACAGAAGGCATGAACAGACTGGTGGATTCTCGTTTAATTCATCAAAGACGTTGCGGCTGGTTCTGTTTGTACCTGTTGGAGACCTTCCTCTGTCTGTCCTGGATCTCTCTCTGTTTACTGTGCCGGCTCCTCACCAACTCCTCCGCCATTCGGATGATGTCATCCAACTGGCCACGCCCACTCGCCAACTCAGTTAGGAAGTTCTGGATCAGGAAGTCAAAGTCAGTAAAGGATAAGTACAACATCCTGACTGTACGAGGTTTACCGTAAAAAGACCCAAATCATCAACGTGTTATATTCCGTATTTCAAGTTTCCACATCACACTCGTTACATACTGGCTCCAAACTAGCTGTGATGTCACAAATCCTGCTCGTAGGTACACGAGTTAAACTGAGATTTAAGGTGAACTCAGAAACTTTCCTCCTTCAGCAGATGAATGTGAAAACAAACTCTGCACATTCATCATTCTGCACAGAGAAGAGAACAACATCCAGCTGAAGGAAAACAAAGGAATGTTTTTAACTTTAATCTCAGTATTTCATTTTCGCATGTTAACATCTACTAACATGCAAAGTAGCACTAAACACAAAGTACAGTTGAGGCTGATGGAAATGTCTTTTACTACACTGCTGTTTCTCATGTATACTTCTACAATAATACTGTAGCTTAAAGTCCAACTGAAATCACATTTAGCCTTTTTTGCATTATTTTTATCATTAAAAATGAAGAAAAAAGGTCTTTTTGAAAATTACAGACATGTTCCTTTTTGTCTTAGCTGGCTGGGGGATGTGTAAGTGTCTGTGTTTGATTGACAGCAGCTGGGGGGGCGTGTCGGTTTCTGTGTTTGACAGCAGCTGGGGGGCGTGTTGGTGTCTGTGTTTGATTGACAGCAGCTGGCAGGCTACCGGCGATACATCACATGAATGGAAACAGTAAAGTAAACCAACTGCTGCAGCTACAAGTCACGGACAGACAGCGTGTCGCAAACAGGGATTTTGAAGACCAAACCTGCATCTAACACGTCCGAAGAGACTTTTACAAGTGTTCATGTTCGTAAGTTAGATAAGAAGGAGACTTTAGCAGGAAAGCTAACGTGGGTTGTTGTTCAGAGTCTGTGGATCTTGTGCTGTGTAGCAGGATGCAATCAGGCTCAGTGTAACCGTCTGCTCTGCCTGTTATAGAACAACACGTTATCGCTCTACGCAAAGATTTGATTTGCTGGATGGAAATAAGGACTCCAGCAAAACAGACGGATAACAAACGGTATTTTGTGTAATTAATGGAAAACTAGGTATGTTCATCGAACCAAAAAATATAAAATTCTCCCATTTGGGAAAATTTTTCTCAAAGGAGAATATAGGACAAGATATGTACAGAGCAGATATGTTGCTGTAGTGGACAAAAAAATGTTTAATTTCAGTTTTTCAGACTTTAATACATGAAGTTTTTCATGTATCATGTTAGATGAAGTTTTCTTTTTTATATCATTTTTATTTGTTAACATATTTAATCCATGAATGCGCTTTGTTCTCAATGATACAAACTAATTTCATCATATAACATAAATAAAACAAAACAAAGAACGTCCCATAACGTAAGCATCATATATAAATCTAATATCAATAACTGGGTGAAGTTTTCACCTCGTATTTGGCCTGCACTACTCCCAGGTTGTCTGCGTCGGTGCTGAAGGTGTTCAGGATGTTCTCCTTGTCCTCCATCCACGACTCGAACTCCTGACAGCTGTTGTAGAATCGATGAAGACGCAGCGTCTCCTCCAGACTCCTCGTCTTCGACTACAAACACAAACCTGACATGAATCTCAGACAGAACATGTTTATTTGTTATAGAAGCTGGTTGAAGTCCATCTTCATCATCACACAGACTCCAGTATTATCAGACTACATTTCCCATGCTGCCCATCTCACCTTCACCAGGTTGTACAGGGAGTTGAAGTCCTGGTCCAGGCTGGCCTGCGTGTTCTCCACAGTGTCCCGCTGGTACTGCGGGTCCGGCGGCGATGTTGTCTGGATCTCAGTCATGCTGTGACGCATCGAGCGGCGTCGCCTCGGGCGACTCACCTTCCTGCTCGGGCTTTCTGGCACGCCATTGGTTGAGGCAGGCGGAGTGGGAGGAGTCTAAATGGGGGGTTGTTTTAGTAATTAGATTTATTATTGATCTAAAATGACTTTTGAATTTAAAGATGTATGGATCATTGATCTAATCCAAAGGTTATTGATTACTGATGGTGCGGTGGCTGGCAGCAGGGTCAGGAAGGTCTTGGGGATGAGCTGCTGGTTTCCTCGGCTGTCTCTGGCCTGAACTTGGTCGCTGTCCAGGTCAGTGCTGATGATCGTTACAATCTCATGACGATCCCATGGAAACTGACCTGAAATCAGTTAAATATCACAATTAACATTTCACATTTTAAGGATTTTCCTGATATTATATATTTTCTCCATTTGACATTTTCTCTACCTGAGGTTAAAGTAGTTCTGGACACTAAACTCTCTTACTGAACTAAACAAATTTCAACATTCTCAATCGATAAATTGTCTAAATCCATTAAAAACTGAGCAAACACATCAAAGGAAATATCATGTAGGATCCAAAATAAGGATCATTTTCATTATCGATCAATCTGCAGATTATTGTCTCGATTAACCGATCACATGGTCTATAAAACATTATCATTATAATATCCTGGATGTTATTTATTATTTTGTCCAACAGTCAAAAACCCCAAAATAATAACATTTACAATCATGTAAAACTAAGTAAAGCAACAAATTCTAGCATTCAAGAGCCTTGAACCAGCGAATATTCAGCATTTTTGTCAATCAACTAATCGATTAATCAAATAATTGTTGCAGGTATAATGTCATAAATTGAGTTTTTGTTAGATAGACATAAATTTTCAGCGACCTGCTCTGTTCTCCATATGCAGTAACAAGACAGACAGATCATCAAATACAAACTCAAAGGCTTCGAAAGACGTGGCGTCGCTTCAGAGGAAAGGGCGCCTCATCTCACTAAAACCATATGTCCTAAATTTCCCTCGCGTCTTACGTGGGAGGGACTACGACGTGAAGATAAGATGCAAGTGAAGGAAACAAGGAGACACTGAAGACAAATCAGCCTTTGAACACAGCTGCAGTATTTCCCATCATCCTCCGCTGCTGCATCAAAGTGACACAGAGCAGACCTCCGTTAGTACCTCGGCTGTATCTGAAGCGGATCTTGGCCTTCTTCTCGTCACTCTTGGGGGGAGGGCTCACAAGGCCCCTCCCACCCCTGGCGCTGGGTGGCGATGTCACCGCTCCTGGCCCCTCCTCCTCTCCAGATGAGTCGCTGTACTGGATCATAATACTCTGCTGAGGCTCCGCCTACACAGGAAGAGGAAACAACAGCCGAGTCTGATTTTTGTTATCGCTCAAATAGTTTCAAAAGAAGAAACAAACATGTGACTTTAAACCTTAAAATACGGATTCATAGTGTTTCCAGTGTGTCATAAACCAGCAGTCAGGTGTCCATATGAACATTGAAAGAGGTTTTCCTCGCTGTAATCGTTCCTCCTGTTCATACTGGATATTAAAGATCCCTGATGACGTCTTGATAAAGTCAGAATAAACAGGATGTAAAGTCTGTACTCACAGTCAGAGCTGTTAGCTGCGCCGCGCTCCTCGCCTGCTCCGACAGTCTCTTTATCTCGGAGGCGTAAGCCGCCATCTCTTTCTCCAACCGCAGGTGGCGCTGCAGAAGCGCCGCCGTGCTCGACTCATTCTTCCCATGATCCTCGCTGGTCAGCAGCGGCTTCCTGTCACCCAGCCAGGAGTTGGCCTCCACCACATCTGCGAAGTACTGGGAGAGGAAACGTAGTTACCCAGTCGTCTAAACTGTCTCAAACTAAGAGTGTGGTTGTGATTTATGGAAAAAAACATGGAGAAAACATCACTATAATCATTGAAGACACTTTCCTAATAAAACATGACAGAATAAATCCTCACTGAGCCAAAGGAAGTTCTGATGAATGTGTTTATTTTGAAGAATATTTCCGAAAGGAACTGAAACACTAAACTTTTTGTTTTTCTGTCAAAGAAGAAGTTGGGATCAATAGCTTAGCTACAATGATAAGCTATTGATCCTAATGCTTTAATTTTCTAATTAAACTGCAGTTACTGTATTGTTACTGTAGTAAAGTATTAAAGGAACTATAGTCAACAAGGTTTTAATTACAGTAAATCACAGTTAATATTAAGTATTGACTGGCACGAAGAAACAAAATAAAATTCACTGTATTATCAGAAAGACCTGTTTGTTTCTTCTTCTTTGGTTCCTGTTTGGTTCCTCTTTCCTTCCTGTTTTGTTGCTCTTTAAGGGTCTCCTTGTACCTGGCATTTGTCCTTGTTTACATGTTTGATATTGTTTACCGGTTTGATATTGTCTCTTTGTTTACCTGTTTGATGGCGGCAGCAGCCTGCAGTCTGTCGCGGCGTCCCGTCACCTGCTCGGTCAGGTGGCTCCACTGCTTCTTCAGGGTTCTGATCCACTTGTTGACGGCTCGCTGGTCGACCTGACTCTGTTTCGACAGCAGATCTTGACCTCGACCCAGAACTCCCTGGTACAGAGACTCCTGGGCCTGGAGCTCCGCCTCCAGCGCCTGTAATCAAATTCATTAATTAACTTTTTTTTTTTTTTTTCCACAGATTTTTACAGATTTTTACAGTAATCTGCATGTGTGCGAGTTTGTGTACTTGTGAGGTTCACCTTGTGTTTGTGTTGAGCCAGCTGGATGTGGTTGAGGTCTCGTCCGAGTCCGGCCGTCTGCAGCCTCAGCCAGCGTTCATACAGCCAGGCCTCCAACTCCTCACAGTCATGGAAGAACTCAAACAGCCTCAACTGAGACTCCAGCTGTCTCCTCCTGAGAGAGGAGAAGAAGAAACAGGAGATGAGAGGAGAGGAGAGGAGAGGAGAGGAGAGGAGAGGAGAAGAAGAAACAGGAGAGGAGAGGAGAGGAGAGGAGAGGAGAGGAGAGGAGAGGAGAGGAGAAGAAGAAACAGGAGAGGAGAGGAGAAGAAGAAACAGGAGAGGAGAGGAGAAGAAGAAACAGGAGAGGAGATGAGAGGAAGAAACAGGAGAGGAGAGGAGAAGAAGAAACAGGAGAGGAGAGGAGAAGAAGAAACAGGAGAGGAGAAGAAGAAACAGGAGAGGAGATGAGAGGAAGAAACAGGAGAGGAGAGGAGAGGAGAAGAAGAAACAGGAGAAACGAGGAGAGGAGAAGAAGAAACGGGAGAGGAGAGGAGAGGAGAGAGAGAGAACAGTAAAGAGAAGGAGTGAGAGTGACGGAGAAGGAGAAGAAGGAGATAAGAAGAAGAGCACAACAAAGAAAGAAAGAGAGGGGGAGTTAGAGAGACAGTGACAAGGAGAAAGAGGAAGTAAGACAGAGAAACAAAGATGATAAAAGAAGAGAAATGGAGGAGGAGACGATGAAAGGAGAAGTAGTGGTAAAGTAGAGAGGGAGTTAAGAGTTAAAAAATGGAAAGAAAGATGGGGAGGAGAAAGATGGAGGTGTAAAGGAGTTATATATTCATATCTGTTGTTTGGTAAATAACTTCAATCAGCAGCTATAAAAAGGTGAAAACAGAAGCACACCTGTTGCTGCTGAGGGACACCAGAGATTTGTACTGAGCGTCGAGAGCTCTCACTCTGCTCTGAATCTGCTGACCGTCCCTCACTTTTCCCTGAAAGAGGACAGAAAGAGAGAGAGAGAGAGAGAGAGAGAGAGAGAGAGAGAGAGAGAGAGAGAGAGAGAGTGATGATGATGTACATCTTAAATTCCCCTGTGGGACAATCATTAATAAATACCGTACCTTCAGCGCGGTGCTGCTGATGGTGTTGATCGTTTCACCGTGAGCTGAGATCTGAGCTTCCAGGAGATCCTGTTTCTGGAGGAGAGACGCCACCTCGGCCAGCTGTTTCCCCAGCTCAGAAGCACCGGCCTGGGACTGGAGACGGGGGGGGACACATGTATCATAACCTTAGGAGTGTCTCTGCAGGGTCCAGGGTTAAATTTCAGACCTTTTTAATACCACATAGAATGCATTTTAATACCATTTCCCCTTTTTTTGTGGACATTAGCCAGGTTTCCATTCACATGTAGCGTAAATTTTAACCAAACTTCAAGAAAATCGTCAAAAGAAAATAGTGAATAGTGAATATGTTTGTTTCCATCCACTACTGTTGTGTGAATATTGGCAGATAAACAGCAGGTGGCGCTAATTCTCCAGTCGGTGCCATTAAACTGTTACAGAAGAAGAGGAGAAACAACGAGATGACGTCATTAAAAGAGCAACAGTCAAAGCTCAAACAATGGAAAACCATGTGGGAAATGTGAGGAAGGTTACAGTCTCCTCATCATCGCTCCGCACAGATCTGAACGTGTTATCAGTGTAAACACACAGGTGTAAACTCACCTGTAGTTCCTTCAGTTCCTGGGAGACAAGCTCAATGTCTCGGAGGATGCTGAGAGTTTCGACTACATTTCCCAGCAGCCCCCTCTGCTCCTGCAGCTGATGCAGCACATCTTTCCATCGATGGCTGATACTCTCCTCCCTTAAATACACAAAACACACATAAACACACAAATATATACCAGTATTTATAGCACACACACTCAGTACTGTGATTTTAAAAATATCTTCAACATACATTTAGTTGCGTTTGAAACAAGTTTGGATTTAAAAAGAGCTCATTGTAGATGATTAGACAGATTCAGAACTGCGCAGCAACCACTGCCATCCTTTCTCAAAGTGCCAGAGTTTTATTGATTGCATGTTAGAAAACATTTATTAGTATTGTTAAGTTTCCTTTGATTATAATTTTATTTATGGTAAATAGTTAGTCCACCATCATCATCACAACACAACGCAGAGACTGCAGGCTGTCACTATTATCAGCGATATAAAGGAAACTTAACGGGGGCGTTATAAACTGTGAGGCTAATATAGTCCCCCGTTACATTTGCATCAACAGCAGATTAACACAGGAGTAAATCAGAAATCTGAGAGGCTCCTTACTAAAAGATATAATCAAGTAAACCCTTAGAGAACAGGGTTTTATAAGCAGTTCAAGTAAAAAAAAGCCCCAGCCTTAATTATAATAATAATTTGTGGAATATCACACTGTATCATCAGCAAAGAGAGAGACGCTGCCGCTCCCCAAGAGAATATTATTATTATCATTTATTTATCTTTCATCTTCAAACTACTACAGTTGCCTACTATAGTTCCTACTGACTAACTCTAACCCAGGTCACACCTCCAGGTCCAACACCTTCATTTCTCCAGCTCATGGAGGTCATAGCGGCTCGTTCTGAAGGCGTTCTCTCACCTCCTGATGACCTGCTGTTTGCTGTGGTAGTTTCCTCTTTCGATGGTCTTGGCCATGTCTCTGAGAGCGGAGAAGCGCGGCTCTCTGGCCAGAGCGTCGGTGGCCAGGGCCTCCAGACGCCGGCCGGCGGCCTGAGCTTCCTCCAGCGTGGACAGACCTCTGACGTCCTGCCTTCGGATCAGACGCAGCGTGTCCTCCAGATACCCCTCCCTCAGGGCGGCCTGGGAAACCCGGAGCAAAGTTGATTGAATTCTGGAGAAAGGAAGTACAATCTCTGCCTCTGTTATTCAAGTGTTTGATGTGGTTACCTTTCTTCCAAACTTCTGGGCGAGCTGCTCCAGGTTCTCCAGGCGAAGCAGCGCCTCCTGCAGGGCTCGTTCTCGCTCGTGTTCGGCTCTCTCCAGCAAAACCCAACTCTTCTCTATGTCGCTGAGAGTTTTACCTTCACAAAAACACACAAACGTTAGAAAATGTGTTATTATAGAAGGCACCAGAAGTTTTCCTGTGATCCCAAAGTAACTTTCTATGATTATAGAAAATTAGCCTTTTAAAAACATCTGATTCATGCTGTCCTCATGTACATGTGTTAGCAGTTTTCTGATGTTTCTGTGTAAACTTCTTGATATTTAATTCATAACTGTGTATTTGTGTGCATTCAGGCTGCGTATTGTGATGGTTTTGGAAGTTCTTTTTTAAATTTTAGGAGTGTCAGTCACTTCTCTCTCTCATGTAGGATGTTGATGATGATGATGGTGGAAACGGTCAAGTCAAGTCAATTTTTACTTGTATAGTTCAATATCACAAATCCTAAATTTGACTCAGGGGGCTTATTTGATATTGATGACTGCTGTTGTTGTTATATATACACAAATGTATTCATCTATATTCATTATTAGTGTTTTATTAGTGTTTTACTTTAGCGACATCCAGCCTTGGATGCATTATTTTACCTTTTAAATGAGACCAGGGTTATGACTGTAATCCAAAGG
The DNA here is from genome assembly GCF_914725855.1 of Thunnus albacares. NCBI lineage: Eukaryota > Metazoa > Chordata > Actinopteri > Scombriformes > Scombridae > Thunnus > Thunnus albacares. The sequence continues at coordinate 27,968,825 of NC_058120.1, read as the reverse complement.
GTTGAAGAACAGTAACCTTCTTATTTTTGGTACATTATTTTCATGCTTGTGCACAAAAATATGATGCCTGGTAAGAGGTCAATTCAATATTTTTTAACTGTTTATCATTTTACTTCCTTCCTTTTTTTAAAATGTATTTTTATATTTTAACCGTTGTTTAAATTGTCTGCTCTTCTCTGTCTTTGAGCAACCTTTGTATGAAAGCTTCGATAAAAAATAAAGTTTATTATCATATCATTATAATTATTAAGTTAAATTTTACACAAGTCAAACCCACAAATGACACACGACTATAATCACATAGAGGGAAAACAAACAATGTTTTTTCTGTTAGATTGTAATTGATTAAATTACGTACCTTCTGGAGGATTGTAAGCCCATTGGTTGTTGGCTGCCAGCTGAGTCTTCAGACTGAACAGGTGAGCTTCGATCGCCCCACGCTCCTGGAAACAAACAGAGAGAAAGAGAGACGCTGACATCTCTGCTTCAAAAACAAGAAGACCTGAACTCCCGGGAGATCAATCAAGTTGAATAAATAAGTGACGTCTCACCTGGTATTTGGGAGGTTTCTCCACAGTTCTGTAGGTCTTGAAAGCCGTAACCAGCGTCTGCATCTCCCTCAGAGAGTTTGGGAATCTTCTGTCATTCAGCTGCACCACCTTCAATCAATCAATCAATCATAAGTCATCAATGAGTTTAAACTTTATTTCACTGATGACATCAGATCAGGACCTTGTTTGTTGTTTTTATTACCTTGGTTTTGATCCAGTGAAGCAGATCTGAGACCATTCTGTCATACTGGACTTTCATGTCATCCAGTTCCTTCAGCATCCCGACAATCTGAGGAGACAATTTGGAAAACAGAGAGAAAAATTCAGCATTATTCTGCTGCCTCGATACTGTGCAGCTCACTATTGTTAATACTACATATATGGTCATGATGGAAGACACCTCCTAAGGTGGTTGAGAATGACTGAGCCAAGATCTTGTGGGACTTCCAGATCCAGACTGACAAACTGGTGATGGCTAACCAACCGGACATTGTGTTGATCGACAAACAACAGAAGAAGACAGTGCTGATAGACGTAGCGATCCCAAGCGACGGCAACATCAAGAAGAAGGAACACGAGAAGATTGAAAAATACCGAGGGCTGAAAGAGGAGCTAGAGAAGATGTGGGGAGTGAAGGCAACAGCGGTGCCAGTGGTAATGGGAGCACTGGGGGGCTGTGACCCACAAACTGGGAGAGTGGCTCCAGCAGATTCTCTGTCCAGAAGAGTGCAGTCCTAGGAACAGCTAAGATACTGCGCAGAACCCTCAAACACTTCTCTCAAGTCCCCATATTTAGCATATATATGTCATATATAAACTTTTAATAACTGTTGATTCATTTTTTATATTGTCTTTTTATAATATATATAATATTTATTGCTTTGTTTTTCTTTTATCTTGTATTGTGAAGCACTTTGTGACGTCTGATCTAGAAAGATGTTACATAAATAAACTTTACTCACTTATAAACACACTATAATGTAGTTAAATGCAGATTTAAAGGCATTTTTAAGTTTTTATTAATGTACAATTTTGTCAATATATATCATCAACTTCTACTATGAAGACATATTTTATATTATAACAACTGTGTTTTACTATGTTGTCATTCATCATCTGTTGTTATCAGTTATAGTTGTTGAGAAACACATTAATAAACACTCTGCTTATAACTACATTTATTACTGTTTACAACTGTTATATATATGCTTATGATAAATTGGAGGAAATATTTGTGATGATTATTTAAAGCTAAAATCAATATCTGTTGTGTGATATACAGTATATAATATAACATGTTGGAAGAATGTTGTTTTATACTTTACATATACTGTATGTTACTTTTTCTTTCATGACTTTTTTTTACCATCTTTAAGCGAGTATTTATTTATTATATTTTTGTTGCAGCTGCATTTATTTCAGAGTTGAGTTCATCAGGTTTCACCGGATTTTTCTCAGCGTCTCTTGTATCCATGACATGAAAATAAAACTTTTATTTCGACTATCTGCTATAGCTGCTATTACATTATAATGAGTTATAAACTATCAAGTGTTCACTTACTGATTTTAAATGCTCAATAAATGTAATGCAATGCTGTAATTAATATGTGTTGTGAGTGTCTGAATAATATATTGTTTTATTCTTTACTCAGATTAAAAGATAAGTTATGTTACTAGTTACGTTTGCTTTCGTGTCTGTACTTTACTGTTTTTGGGTGTGCGGGTATTTATTTATTAATTATATTATTTAGTTACTTGTTGCTGTGTTTAAGTGTCCATGACGTGAATATAAACACTTTTTTCAGGCAGTTATTTCAACTTGGTTATAAGTAAAGTCCCCTGCAGTGTGTTGTAGCTCTGTGAGCAGGTGACTTCCTGTTAGTGTAATCCAGCAGTAATCCAGCTGATTGACAGATTGATAGATTGACAGAAAGGGCAGAGGCTGCTGGATTAGACTGTATAGACCGACAGATGGACAGCAAAGAGCCAATCATCAGAGACCTTCAGTCATCTGTTTGTGTGAACTGTCTCTGGATGAGGAAATGTAAATACTACCAGCAGGCTGATGCTGCACTTCTCACTCAGGCCTGCAGGGGGCAGAACAGTCCGCAGTTTGGACTAAAATGAAACGTGTGTTTGTGCATTTCTATCTTAAAGTGGACCAAATTCAATCTTAGACTTTGGGATCAGGGACATTTTTCTTTTCAAAGGGTTGTTGAAGTGTTAAAACTTGATTTTATAGTTAATAAATTAGTTTTATTACAAGATTTCATTATCACCAAAGAATGATGGAAAACCAGCAGGAGTAACGGAGGCTACAATTATTAAATAAGCACATGTATTGACATTTTGTCAGCACTTCTCAGCTCTATATAACAATAATTCCTTAAGTAATTAATCAATTAATGTGACCTTGACCCAGATAAGCAGCAGAAAATAGATGGATGGATTGGCCAATTACAAAATATAATAACATTTAAAGCATCCATGCAGCTCCTCTCGGCTTTACGGAGCTTTATAGTGAGTTTCAGCTCATTGTTTATCTGTCCAGCTGCAACTTTACTGTTTTGGTTCACTCTCAGCGCTCTCATAACGTCATTTTTTTAGAGAAAAAGCTGTAAAAAGCTGCTGTACACTACCTGCTCAGCACCAAACAGACACAGTTAGCTGTAGACTAGCTGGTGAACACAGTGGAGCATTTAGCAGCTAAAGAGCCAGATATTTCCCTCAGGAGTTGGTAGAGAGTAAAAACAGAAGCTAAAAGAGAGTGAATATTGGACTTACATTCACCAGGTGGACAGAAACACGACTCCAAATGAATGATAATGTTGCTCCGTAACTGCTGGATGTGGAAATAAGCAACTGTTTGCTAACAAGTTCAACATAAACACGTGTTTCTGATGAAAACTAGTGGACAAAACATCAGTTAATGCAGGTTTAAGTTGTTAAGTTTCTCCTTCTTATATGTCTGTGCAGCATATTATAACTTGTTTTTTATATGTGATATATAAACAGGAAATATAATATGAAATATAACACATTAATGACATTTTCAGTCTATAAATTGTAAGAAAATAGTGACTAATTTTGTCTTTTTTTTTGCATTTTTGCTTAAAAATGTCTTAAATGATTAAATAATTGTCAGCATTGCCACCGTCTATTTTCTGCCAATCAACTATCTGATTAATCGTCTCAGCTCTAGAGACGTGTGGGTACACTACCAGCTACACACCGCGGTGAATCTTTCTGATGGTACCGTCTCCATTACTGTCATCACCGTGAACCATCAGCAGTTCGATTCTGTTTAGCAACAAGTGGCCTGTAAGAGCCCACTATAATATTGTCTTATTTATATTATGTTAATATTTTTGCCTTTTAAAAATGAATTTAACTGTCAACAGCCAGCAGATAAAATTTACTAAAAAAAAGTTCTTGCACTCCAGAAATCAACTGATCAATGTCATCAATAAAAAGATCAGGAATTTCCAGACTATGAAAGTGTTTGTAGAATCTGAGCCGCATTTAAACTGATTTCCAGTCAACCGTCTTACCCCGGGATTCCACCGGGCGCGTGAGCATGTCAGAAGTGGAGCGTCTTCACTGCGGGGAAGCCTTCCGCTGCTTAAAGTCAGTTGCACTCCTACTACAGTAATTACAGCAGCCTAGTCAAAGCTGATAAAGTCCCTTCAGGCTACTGTAATTACTGCAGTAGCAGGGCAACTAAACTGTCCAATTTTGTTAACTTGCTCAGCTGATTTTTGTGCCTCTGCTATGGTTAAGTAAGCTACGTAGTTAAATGGTTTCATTATTCGTCTGTTTTAATTGCGTTTATTGTTGATCTATGACCAGGAGTCTGCACGGGGTGTTTCATTTTGAAAATTGAATCACTGAATCATTGATATTTTTACCCATGATAACCACAGCGTGATGTTTTGCACATCCCTGCTCAGCTCTGTCTAACAGCAGCAGTAATACTGTGTTGTGGAGGAATATCTGAGGGGTGTAACGGAGTGTCTCAGACCTTGGCAATCCTCTTCTGGACCGTCTGTCCCTGCTTCATCTTGGAGAAGTAGTGGTAGTACAGCGACACGTAGGTCATGATGGACTTCTCGTCCGGGTGAGGAACCACCATGTCCTCCACCTCCAGCAGCTGCATGATGCCGAACTCCCGCTCCGCCAGCTGGAAGGCGTGCTCCAGGTTACGCCTGGGGTCGTCGCCATGGAGACGGCGGTAGTCAAACAGGTCAGGGCTGGGATGGAGAGGAGAGAGAAGCAGAGGATGGAGAGGATGGAGAGGATTGGATGGAGGAGAGGAATAAGTGTGTGTGTGTGTGTGTGTGTGTGTGTTACCGGTGTGCGTGGATGAGGGCGTTGAAGGCCAGTCCGTCCCTCCAGCTGGAAGAGAAGTCCTGCACACTGACGCCGTCGTAGCCCGCCGTTTTCCTCTGACACCAGATCAGCAGAGCCTCCTTCGCCGAGCGATGAGCCACGCTGCCTCCCCCCGCCTGACAGAGAGGAGGAGGAAGGAAACAGGAGGGGACGGGGTGAGGAGGCAAGAGAAGGTGAAGAAGTAACAGAAACAAGTCAGAAGAAAGGAAAAATTAAAAGACGACACCAGGAGCAGAAAAAGGAATAAAAAGAGAGGGAAGGAAAGGAAAGGAAAGGAAAGGAAAGGAAAGGAAAGGAAAGGAAAGGAAAGGAAAGAAGAGGAATGAAAAGGAAAGAGAAGAAGAGGGCAGGACAGGAAAGCAAATGAAAGGAAAGAATCAGAAAGAAGTGGAAAAATAAGGAAAGAAGACAAGGAAAGGACAAGGAGGAGGAGAAGACAGGAGAGGAGACGAGGACAGAAAAGAAAACAAAAAGGTTGGAAAGAAAGAAAAGTGAGCAGGATAAAAACAGAGTGAGGAAGGGAGGGGGGGGAAGAAGAGAAGACAGAAAGAGGGAAAGAAGACAAGAAGAGGAGGAACAGACGACAAGCAAAAAATAAGAGGAAAGAAAGAGGAGAGGTGAACATGATGTTGGATTCATTTCATTAAATAAAATTTATATTTCTCATTTAATTTCAGCTCACATGTTTTTTAATCACATAAAGACAATAGTAAAATTAAAATCTTTATATTTGCGCAGGTTGCGGGTTTGATTCCCGACCTCTTCCAGGTTGATGGGTCCGATCTGAAACCTGAGGATGATGATCCACAGCAGACCCAGGATCAGCGTCCGGTCCCCGTCCACCACATTCTCTGGACCAATCAGATCCACCCGAATCTGACGAGGCAGAGCAGCGATTGGTTAGTCGACTCTGAACATCACCCCACTAAAAAGCTTAACAGAGAAAAGTAAACCGGCCAGACATCGTCTTATATTTATGTTAGTGTGTGTTTAAACTGTGACCTGCCAGTGAAAATGAGCTTTAAGCTAAAATTTAAAGGATGGTTCACAATTTTTAAACTCTGTCTTAAACCAGCAGTCAGGTGTCCATATGAACAGCGTAAGTTGAATACTGGACCACGATTGGCTCCAAACTATTTGTGATGTCACAAATCCTGCTGCTGGTACATTCAGGTGTTAAACTAAGATTTAAAATGAACTCAGAGAAACTTTCCTCCTTCAGCAGATGAATGTGAAAACAAACTCTGCACATACATCATTGTGTACAGAGAAGAGAACAACATCCAACTGAAGGAACAAAAGGAGACATGAGCAGCAGATAGAAAGATGTAACACACAGATGTCAACACAAGATGGAGCCATATACAGTCTACTAAATACAGAGACTTCTCCTTTATCAGGAGTTTATTTAGCTTCAGGTGTCTGATAACTGTTATCGGGGTGTTGGCCCTGACACACCTGCAGCTCAATAAACTGTTAGCAGATAACAGCTGACTGGACTCTCTGAGAGTAAGTTACCTTGGTTTTGAGGAAGCTGATGGCGATGCTGTTGTTCTCCAGGCAGTGAACCCTCAGCTTTCGTCGGCTGGGCGGCGGCAGCGTGTCTTTGGAGATGAGCTCCAGCAGACGGATCAGAACAACTCCGGTCTTCAGCTCCGTGTAGACGTCGGTCAGGTCTAGCTTCTCCTGCAGGACACCAGGACAGTTGAGGACAGACAGCTTTCACTCTGTGATGTGCAGCTCATCATCCCAAACCAGCCTTTTAACCACAGAACTGTGTCCAACTTCTTCTGTCATAAATCTCATTTAATAAAACCATAGACTGTATAAAACCGTTGGTTTGTGGACTCCCATTGTGAAGCATGGATGTATAAAGATAACTTTCTACATTCGTCGCTCTCTATACATCCGTGTCTTGAAGTCTCAGTTTGGAATTTTGACCGTCGCCATCTTGGATTTTTGGAGCCAGAAGTGAGGGTGGAGCTGACGCTAACGTTACGGGCTTAAGACCATTAAAACAAAATGTACTTACCGGGAAAAACTGAACATCTGACTCCTTAGAAGGTCTTTTAGTACAACCAAACACTGAACAAGACTTTTCAGGCGACCAAAATGTCACAATGAACTTTCATAAGCTGAAAACGCACTTAAATAACGACAGCTACGCCTCATGGATGTATAATAAGAGTGCACTTATTATACATCCATGCTACGCCTATACTCTGTGAACCTGGGGTTACTTCATGGTTACGTTCATAGACAGTATATGAATATGGACGACGCGTCACTTCCTACCGCTGTGCCAAAATAAAGCCAAAATATCTCCTTTCCGGGAGCTGCCATCTTGCTTGTGTGCCGTCATTTGGAGCCAGAGCGTGCGCAGTAGAGTCGGGCGGCGGGATAACGGCCCGCGGAACACGCCCCCTCGCTCAGCCGTCCTACTGCCTGACGGAGGTTTGAGAGCGGCTGTCACAGCTGTCAATCATGACATCAGACCCCCTTTCTATATCGTCAAATAAATAATTAAAAACAAACTTACAAGAAAAATGAGCACTTGAGCAAACATCAGCATAATGAGAAATACCTGAAATAATAGAAACCATCTTAGAGAAAAATTTATTTGGCGTGTACTTTGATGTTTTAGTTTGGCTCATGTCCCATCCACTAACATGGAGGGGATGGCAGCCAGCCACCAGGGGGCGATCGAGGCGTTTCGGCTTCACTTTTGGGGAGCTGTCATGACGTCCATCTTTTTATACCGTCTATGGTTATGTTAGGTAATCAACATTGTCGCCGTGGTAGCGACTTGTCAATCACAATGTAGCTGCTTTATACGCTGCTTTATCGTCAAATTTAAATTAAATGGGACCATAATTTACTAAATGAGCATCATGGTGTATTGAAGAAGACTCAAAACTAGCAATTGAGACCATTAACTCGTTAGGAAACAGTTTACTGAGGTAATAAATCAAGAGAGAAGTAGGGTCATTTTCACATAGTCTTCCATTCAATCGGACTTTTTTTTGCAGCCAGTGGAGTCGCCCCCTGCTGGCCAGTAGATAGAATGCAGGTTTAAGGCACTTCCGCATTAGCTTCACTTTTCAGACCAGGAACTTCCTGCTTTGAATAAAACTGAGGTTACTGCTCATTGTCTACTAGAGCTGCAATAGTCGATTAACCATTTTGATAATTGATTCATTGTTTTTAGTCATATTTAAGAGAAAACACTAAAATTCTCTGATTCCAGCTTCTTAAATGTGAATATATTCTGGTTTATTTAGTCTATGACAGTGAACTGAATATCTTTGGGTTCATCAATTAATAGAGAAAATAATGTAAAAGTTGCAACTCTAATCATAACAATCATATGTATCACATTATATCCTCTGGATTCAATGAGCAGCACAATGATCCTGATAAAGCAACAGGATAGACTGATGTATAAAAGAGTTTCAATTGACTCTAAATGGCCTATTAGAAAGCAGAAGTTGGTATTCTCCATTTAAAACATGCAAGGAGGCAGAAGAGATACTGTTGTTCTTGTTGTGAGCTACTTGAAAGGAGTGTGCCGATAATCTTCCAACAAATTCAGATGTCATTACATGCCTAACCCCCCCTAACCCTGAACCAGACTGTACTGCAGCAGAGCATGACACTGAATAACTGATTTAAAACACTAAAATGATCTGTCTTCAATCATGGCCAGTGGCATCATGTGTTCTGCTTCAGTACAGGCTGTGTTGTTATATGTCAGTAAACTATGAGACTGAATGGTGTTAGCATGTTCTCTGTTTAGCTTCGCTGCTGTTTCTGTTCAGATCATATGTGAGGAATATGAATTATTGGTGTTAATGGCTTCCACATGTTTCCAGTTTGCTATTATGAAACTCTGTTGCAATAATATGCAATGTATTCATGTGCATGTGATTTCCTTTGCAAGTATTAAACAAATCAAAGTCATGTAGCAGTTGAGCTCATTTCTTTCGGCGTGTCTGGCTCGTGCTCGCCTTCTTGCTAATGTACAAGTGATAAATTATGAATACTGTATTGGCTGAATTGGTTTTAGGCACATTCTTCCCGGCAACTGGAGTTATTTTAGGGGGTTTTCTACCAGCTCATGTATGCTATTTAGCTGATCTTGGTTTGTGGTTGTCCATTTGGGCTTAGCTGATCTCCTGCTCATCGCTAATATGTTTAGCTTTAAGAGATGGCAGGTCTGGCTGCATAAGTGCAACACATGTTTCTTTTTATCGTCTAAGGTCATTTCAGTCATAGAATATTTCCCCTGTCTCAAGATACTATTACTATCGTGCCATATGTTCATCTGAGGGTAATCAATAATGAGTTACATCTCAGACCAGAGGGGCTTTGCCTGCATTCAAGAGGAATTGCAACATGCTGTTGCTTCACATTGGTTAGGAACATTTTACACATCTGGATACTGTTAGTATAAAAGTATTGTAAAGAACTCTAGACAGAAGTTTTTTTTGACATTATAATCAAAGTAAGAAATGACCGGAAGTCGACAAGTGCATATGATATACCATGAACAATAAAAAGGTAGTGCAAAAATCAATAAATTGTTTTGGAGGATCAGCTCTAACAGTAGAGCCTTTTCTGCCAAATCTTACTAACCATTTACTATAAATGGTCATTCCTTCACACAAGTGTCTCTGAACTATCATAAATGATAAAAACAAGCAGCAAATCCTCATATTTCACAATCCAGAGCCAGCAAATATTTGGCATTTTTATTTGAAAAATGACTGAGACAATTAATAAATTGATTATTGACTAATCAATAAATTGATAATTGTTGCAGCTCTAATACACAGAAACACATAAATCACCTACACAGGTGTTTATTGTTTCAGTATCAAATAAACAGAAAAGTTTCTGAGTTACAGTGATGGTTCAAACTCAACTTGAGCTGCAACTAACGATTATTTTCATCATCAATTAATCTGCTGATTGCTTTCTTGATTAATCGATTAGTCATTTGGTCCAGAAAATGGGGAGAAATGTCACACCAATGTCCACAACCCAAAGATATGCAGTTTACTGTCATAGAGACTAAAGAAACCAGAAAATATTCACATTTAAGAAGCTGGAATCACATAATTTGGACTTTTTATCTTAATAAGGGACTCAAAACAATTAATCAATTATCTAATTAGCTGCAGTGATTAATTGACGAATCGTTGTAGCTTTAGTAAACGAGCAGTAATCTCAGTTATCTCAGTAATCCATCAATTAATCAACTATTTGTTGCAGCTCTAAGCTCAACATTTATTCATTTAACATGTAAGGAAACATGTTTACAGCTCCGTGAGCTGGCAGGAAATTTAAAGTGAAATTTCTTCTCAATCATCCTCCAAGTCAAGTGCTGCTTCCCCTGAAGTGTGTTACGTAAGAGCTGGGTCCAGCTGGGTCAGGACATCCTGGTTATCTGCAGGTCAGACGCCCAGTTCACTCAACTTCTTACAGCTAAAAGGAACTTGAGGCAGATTTACTGCAGGAGAAACGCCTACAAATAAAGGCAGCGTCTGTCTCCACTTTAGATTTTGGACTAAGAATAATTCCTAAAGGATCTCAGCACTCAGACGGGTCGAGGTCCAGACCTAAACTCCACTATGACCTCCAAGAACTCCTCCCACCCCTGAGTTCTTACATCTGGGACGTCAGTCGATTGTTTTCTCCATTAATTGATTGGTTGTTTGGTCTATGAAATGTCAGAAAATGGTGAAAAATGTGAATCAATGTTATCCAAAGATGACATCCTCAAATGTCTTGTTTTGTCCAAAACCCAAAGATATTCAGTTTACTGTCATAGAGACTAAAGAATCCAGAAAATATTCACATTTAAGAAGGTGGAATCAGAGAATTTGGACTTTTATTGTTATCAAAATAGTTAATTTGTTAGCAGCTAATTGATTGATTGACCAATTGTTGCAGCTGTACACCTGTGCACTCTGATATAATCCAATACAACAGCTCTGCTATAAATTCTACTTTTACAAAGCTTGTACATTTTCAGTTTTTGTTGACATTGTCAGAAAGGTTTGAAAATCTTCATCTGAAAAGTAACTAAAGCTGTCAAATAAATGTAGTGGAGTAGAAAGTACAATATTTCCCTCTGGAATGTAGTGGAGTGGAAGTATAAAGCAGCATCACATGGAAATACTCAAGTAAAGTACAAGTACCTCAAAACTGTACTTTAGTTCAGTACTAGAGTAAATGTTCTGCACTGCTAAGTACATGGAGTATTTTTATGTTGCTGTATTGATACTTTTACTGCAGTAAAGGATCTGAGTACGTCTTCCATCGCTGCTTTAGGACAGTAAATGTGTGGATGGAAACAGCAGCAGAGTGAGAGCTCTGTTTTTCTCCGTTCCAGCCGCCATCCTGCAGAAATCCCAGAGGAATTCTGGGAATGACGAGCAGCAGGAGGCCTCGGTGTTCAGCCTGCAGCTGGCGTCCGGTTATCAGAAAGGAAAACACAAATTCATATGCAGACATATACGACGGCCAAGAGGAATGTGTCAAACATGACAAACTGGTGTTGTTTCTTTAAGGTTTGTGTTATTTTAACATTTCTGACAGCGTGTGGAGGCTGAGTTCAGCAGGTGTATTTAAAGAAACATCTGCAGTTATCAGGACTGATGATTGATGAGTGTTCGTGTTATCAGCTGACAGACTGCAGTTAATATCAGGTTATCCGGCAGGAACGTTTCTCCAACAGATACCAGGAGGAACAACACTGACATCACCGCAGTGACTCCCACACAAACAGCTGAGGAGGAAACCTGTGAGTTTTATATCTTTGGTTTTGGTTTGATCGAAATGAGAGATTTAAAGTCAGAAAGAAAAACGAAAATCAAAAAATGAGCATCCAGGATTTACCTGTGATACATATTGATCTCTGATCACAAAGACCTGCTTTATTTAAGACCTTTGGTAACATACTGCTGAATAAACTGTAAGGATTTTTTTTTTAAAATATGACAGATGTAGGGTCAGTCTATATCTCTGATAGGCTATTCCATCATGTGATCAATCAGGAGGAAGTTACTTGATAAATGTGTCTTATGGTTCACATTCAGCCAACAACTTTTTTACTCTTAAGTTGTAAAAAATATACCATAAATTTCTCTTAGTATAATGAGAGATGAGAACTCCAGCAACACTTGTAGTATGCAGAACAACTTTATTAGTTGACTGACGTGTTTCGGCTTGTAGCCTTCATCAGGGTCATGGGTCACAAGCCAAAATGCGTCGAAACACATCGAAACGCGTCGAAATGCGTTGAAACGCAGACTCAAACACTGACTGACTTTAGAGCCTTCTTAAGTGTAAATTGTAGAAGTTTGATTAATATGGGGTCATATTTAAACTGATAGAAGTTCAATTTAGAGACTGTCATAATGTCAGTCGCCCAAAAACGACCTGTAGTTACGTTTGAGTGAAAGATCTGGCAGCCGTAGTAATTATGACCCAGAACAGAAGACGTACATGTATGTGGACATTTCATCATTCAGAGGAGGAGTA